>NC_022009.1:123304814-123336409 GCF_000317375.1 Microtus ochrogaster | reverse complement strand
GGTGTGCATGTGCTGTGGTGTGTGTGTGTGTGTGTGTGTGTGTGTGGTCATGAGTGAGGGCGGTGTGCATGTGCTGTGGTGTGTGTGTGTGCTCTGATGCTGGTCTTCACCTCCCACATTATTTGAAACAGGGTTCTATATTCCACATTGGCTGGCCCCTGAGTGTCCTGAGCTGCACCTCTGCCTCTCCACAGCCCTGATTCCAGGTTTGCACCACAATCTGGGTTCATGTCGGCTTCTAGAGATACAGACAGCCAGTGCTTTACCCACTGAACCAACAGCTACATCATTCTTTGATGTGGGATGTCCTTCTGTATATGTGTTGCTTTTATTGGATAATGAATAAAGCTATTTTGGCCAATGGCTTAGCAGAATAAAGCCAGGCAGGAAATCCAAAGATATAGAGAGTGTAGGCAGAGTCAGGGAGACACCATGCAGCCACCCAAGAAACAAGAGGTAACAAACCATAAGCCTCGTGGTAAAATAAAAAAATAACAGAAATGGGTTTATTTAAGGTGTAAGAGCTAGCTAGGAATATGCATAAGCTATGGTCCAAACAGTGTTGCGTAATTAACGTAGTTTCTGTGTGATTATCTGGAACTGGGTGGCCAGGTACGGACACACAGCCTCCACTTACAACTCTTCTCAAGCGTCATCAAACTAAGAAGGAACTGGTAGCTAGGCCTTTCTCCTAGATCTTAATGTGCCCGTAAGTTTTTCACATTTACCACTGGCATAAACCACGGTATCTACTACAAAGATACCTTTGTTAATCCGTGCTGATTTGAGTCAAAGTGAAATAATTTAAGGTCTTGGGAAGCTCTCATTGTGGTGTCTATACTTGCATTTCTCCCTCCCCTCCTTCCTTCTTTTCCCCCTTCCACTTTTTTCCTTTTCTGTTTCCCACTCCTTTTTTCCTTGACATTTTTTTTTTTTGAGACAGTGCTCCATGCTATAGCCCAGGCTGGTCTTGAACTCATGATCCACTTGTCTTAGCCTCCCCAAGTGCTAAGATTAAAGCTATGGGTCACGGCACCTGGCTGATTACAACTTTTCAGTACCCACTCACCTTCAACACACACACATCCGTGGAAGGACTGGAGAAAGGTATGTTTTAAACCACGGCATTTGCCCAATAATTGTTCTTGTCTATGAACACAAGACATCTTCCTTACAGTCGAATGGCTTGGAGCTAAAACACCAAGACTTTTTATTTTCTTTTGTTTTTGTTGGGGATGGGACCCAGGATGTCCTGCGTGCTACCAAAACCACAACCACGCTGTCCCAGGTCTGTAGTCTCTTTCCTTTTTGGAAGCTTCCCTCTAGAGGTTAGGGTTGGAACCTTGGGACCTGGCATTTAGCCTCTCTGTTTTGAAGCTTTCCAGTGCTCAGAGAAGTAAAGGAGAGAGGTGAGCAGTATTTACCGGCGGTTCGAAGCAGCGGAGGGGAGCCCCACGGTCTGTATGAGGTCTGTGCTTTAAAGGCTGCACCTATGGTTGATTTACTGCGACAATGGTTTAAACTTTCCCATTACTCGCAGAGACGCGGTCTAACTGAGTCTGAAAGTATTTCTCATGCCTTGTTTCTGAAACGGTAACCCTCAGGGTTCACCAGGAGATGTTAATAACCAAATAAGCGTAAATTTGAAATTAATACATTTTCTGTGACTCAAAATTAACTGAAAAATGAATATGAGCTGATTCTAGTAAGTTAAGCAATGTAGTGACATCTCTACAGAATATTTTTAAATGGGGAGTTAAGAGAACCAGGAAATGAGAAAATCTGGAAAGAAACGGTGGAAAATAAGACTATCCAAAGCTAAAGCTGAGGACATCAGCACAAGGCGGTCTTTTCTTAGGACAACAACAAGCACTCAGTACGGCCACCTGGAGCAAGTTTCCCAGGCTTGGCTGACCCCTGAAAGCGAGTGCCAGCTGAAGCAAACTTCCAGGACCTCATTATCCCTCATTTAGAACGAGTAAATGGCTCCTCTGTTTGCCTTCGTGCTCACCTGTGAGATGGGCAGTGTGTCCCCCCCAACCCCCCCAGCTTTCTGCTCTGGATCACCGTTCTGCGTGAGATAGGAGTTAAGCTTATGCCAGCAGTGAGTTTGGCCGACGATGTGCCTTTGCTGTGTGCTTGTGACTCTGTGATTTCTGCTTGTGTTCTTACATTGGATGTTGTCACGTTAGGTTGCCGCCTTTGTCGCCTTGAGCTACTATATTCTGGATGTCTTGTACCCCTTGGAGAGCAAGAGGCATGGTTCTTGTTTCCCTTCCGTTCCCATTGGCTCAGCTCCTATGTGTGGCGTAACATGGAAACTCAGCAACTAACAGTGACTGGGGGAAGTGACGCTCTGCAAGGTCAATAAAAGGCACCAAATATCTCATCTTAGGAAACAAAATGACGTTTATTGAAATGCATGTAGATAAATTATCGCCAGCATAAACGGCTAGTGGAGTTTTCAACATGGATTCCGTTAACTCTTAAAATGAAGTGAGCCTTTGCAGGTCCATTGTCTCATAAGAAAAATATTATATTTCTTTGCTCGGATAAAGTCTTTAAAAAAGCAAATCAGCTTTGAAAGGTTCTTTAAACGTCTCCAGCCTATGAATATATAATAAAACAAAAATATATTAAAAAATATAACTGTTTTGTTTAAAAAAGAAGAACTAAATATGAATTATGTAGAGGTAAGATATATGGGAAAATTATACATGTGAAATTCTAAAATTTTCTTTTATTTTATTAGTATACACTAAAGTACTTAAGAAACAATAAAAACAACAACAGAAATAATAAACTACAGCTGATCATAAAATAAAGCAGTAGTTTTACTTTTAATACTTAGGGCAAGGTCAAACAAAATAAACAATTTTTAATAAATCTGATTCCAGTCAGTTAGAAATATGGTCCAAAGTGGATTTTCATTTTCATTTAGGACTAAGTGTCATTTTAAGAACTAAATTTCAAATTTTAATTTTAAAATTAATAAATAGAGTAAGAATATGGGAATCACTGGCGCATCGTACAGGCCAGCGGACGTTAATAGTAAGCTCTCTATGTGTCTTTCGGAACTTGTAGGCAGGTGACTTATGGGTACTCAATGTCAACTTCATGCTCCACGCTGACCTGTTTGGATGCCCCCAGGTGCTGCTGCTGCCCATCTCCAATGGTGAGTCTGTTGAAGGGGATTATCTTCATGGTGGTTTCCTTCATGGAGTACCAGCGGGTTTTCCACGTGGCCCAAATGATGCCATTGTCATAGCCGTTCGGAGTCGAGGCCTTTGAGTACGTGCCCCCTGCAATGAGTTGGAGGGACATGGGTCTTTTTCCTTGCAATTCCTCACCTCGGGGTCCCTACGATCATCTTCACCTTTATAGCCTTTCCTCCTGACTGAAAACCAACAAGCCATTTCCGTGGTCACACACATACTTGAAGGATATGCATTATTTCCAAACCTGGAATACCTCTGCCTGTCTCTCTCTATCTCTCTTGGTCTCTCTGTCTGTCTGTCTATCTGCCTCTCTCTATCTCTCTTGGTCTCTCTGTCTGTCTGTCCCCATCTGTCTTTGTCTCCATCTCTGTCTTTCTCTCTCTCAGCTACTGGAAGCAAGCCATCTGCATTCAGGTTACTATGGTAAACCCATAAATTCCTGATCAGGTGGTCTGACACAGTATAAGAGCATAATCTTGGTAATAAAAGATTCTATGAAGGTCTCTAGAAAGCTGTCTTACATCACTGTGCAGTTTCTTGTCAGTAGACAGGGCTGTCCTCTAATTTCTTGAAAGAGCCTTTAGAATCCCTGGGGTCTCTCCGTTCAGAACTGCTAGGTGGTTGGTGAAATCGGGGTTCTAAGCCCTTGCAGCCTTACAGAAACCTTCGCCTTTCCCATCACTGAAGCTTTTGTGAGCCTTTGCTCTCACGAGCACTTTGCCTCTTATTCCATTTCTCCCGACATCTGTTCTCTGGCCACTGTTTTTATCTGACACATGGTTCACAGGCGGCTGAGCCAGGGTAACGTGTCCATGAGCACGGACATGGCTATGCTGGTCCATCTACATCATACATACATGGTAGGTCCAAAGGAGACACCGCTGCCCCAAATCAAAACCCAGACAACGAGAGTTCCAGCACAATAAGCCAACACTGTGTTTTAGGAGGAGGAGGGACTATAGAGGTGGCCGCTGTAGGCAGAAGCTTAATATTATTAAGATAACGCCAATGGATAGTTAGTGTTATTCTATTCTGATTTCAAGTAAAGAGCTATAAAGTAAAAAAACCATATTGTGCTTACTGTAATTCTTCATCTCTCTGCTTCTCTTTATCACCCGGCCATTAAGTATCCATTACCCATTACTCATACCTAAAGAAAAACATTACCTTGGTAATAAATTCCATTGAGGTGACCAGCATGACATTTGTTCATCCACCAACCGGACCCATCCTGCTCTGCACAGTTGCCTTCGAACTTATCATTGTCATTGTCCCAGGTGCTGAACTGCATGCCGTTGTGGGACGTGAAGAACTTATCGCTGGGGTCATCACCGAAATCGTAGCCGTCAAAGGCGTCTCCGGCGTCTCCCCCGATGAAGTAGGCGTAGGTCAGGCGGTATTTGTCAGATTCAGGACCCACCTTGAACATGGCGTAGTCTGCAGTGCTGTGAGGATGGAATGGAGGATGGCATATCTTCAGTCACAAGGCCAGAGCAGACGAATGGAGTGAGGGTTTCTGCAAATCTAGGCAATGCCTGTGTGCACAGTCCCGAGCTCATCCCACCAGCCAGAATGGATCTAAAAGCCTTCAGGGAATCCCAGAAAAGCTAAAAAGCCACACGCTTGGGTTTTAGTCACAGGATCGTAATATCAGATGAAAACACTTGGGGAAGTCTAGTTATTTCTTCTTTCTTTTGTTACCTCTGTGTACACATTATCATAGGTCCGACAGTCTACAGCGAGAGGACCCATGCCCCAGAGAGGGAGGAGGCAGGTGCCATTGTCCACCAGTACCATTTGAAGGCTTGCCTGGCACAAAGACTCTCTAGAACATCCCAGAAGCCCTGGACCCTGTGTGATGCACGGAATGAGAGCCACAAGAGCCACAGAGATGTCCTCGGGAAAACTTGTGAAGGAAGCTATAGTTTCTGCAGAGCAGAGAGAATCACCGCCCTTTGGGAATAAATAGAGATTTCCAGAAAATATCTAAGTTCTTCCCTAATACTTTGCACTTGGGAAATGGAGGATATTCACATAGGAAAAGGCTGACCAAGAAGCAAACGTCCTCCTGCAAAGAACCTGGATACAGTTTTTGCATCTTCAGACTGTTCTGTGGTTGGCCACTGCCCATTTGCAGCAAAAACATTACAAGAGAAAGTGAAAGTCCCTTCCACACCCTACCTGGTCCTGCCGTTCCAGTCTTTGAGCTGGATCCTCAGTGCGTAGGGGATGGTCGATTGCATGCTTATCAGATGAATCTTCTCATTGCCCAGCCAGAACTCCGTGGTGCCGGTGGGAGACAGGTGTCCAAACCCTTCCTTGTACTGAATCCAGTTCTTCTTGAAATCCACACTGCCATCAAGCCTCTAGTTGCAGCAGTGTGGACAAGAGGAGAGGGCAGGCGATTTGTGCGTGTAAAGAAACAACATTCAAAACGTGGAGGTTATGATTCTGCCCACGGCCAGCTAACCCACCCCGTGCAAGATGCTTCCATTTCATCGCCTACCAGATAGGACAAAGATGCTCTGAGGACTGTAAATATCACACACCTGCACACACAGACTGAAAACCAACAAGCCATTTCCGTGGTCACACACATACTTGAAGGATATGCATTATTTCCAAACCTGGAATACCTCTGCCTGTCTCTCTCTATCTCTCTTGGTCTCTCTGTCTGTCTGTCTATCTGCCTCTCTCTATCTCTCTTGGTCTCTCTGTCTGTCTGTCCCCATCTGTCTTTGTCTCCATCTCTGTCTTTCTCTCTAGGGCGGTGTGCATGTGCTGTGGTGTGTGTGTGTGCTCTGATGCTGGTCTTCACCTCCCACATTATTTGAAACAGGGTTCTATATTCCATGTTGGCTGGCCCCTGAGTGTCCTGAGCTGCACCTCTGCCTCTCCACAGCCCTGATTCCAGGTTTGCACCACAATCTGGGTTCATGTCGGCTTCTAGAGATACAGACAGCCAGTGCTTTACCCACTGAACCAACAGCTACATCATTCTTTGATGTGGGATGTCCTTCTGTATATGTGTTGCTTTTATTGGATAATGAATAAAGCTATTTTGGCCAATGGCTTAGCAGAATAAAGCCAGGCAGGAAATCCAAAGATATAGAGAGTGTAGGCAGAGTCAGGGAGACACCATGCAGCCACCCAAGAAACAAGAGGTAACAAACCATAAGCCTCGTGGTAAAATAAAAAAATAACAGAAATGGGTTTATTTAAGGTGTAAGAGCTAGCTAGGAATATGCATAAGCTATGGTCCAAACAGTGTTGCGTAATTAACGTAGTTTCTGTGTGATTATCTGGAACTGGGTGGCCAGGTACGGACACACAGCCTCCACTTACAACTCTTCTCAAGCGTCATCAAACTAAGAAGGAACTGGTAGCTAGGCCTTTCTCCTAGATCATAATGTGCCCGTAAGCTTTTCACATTTACCACTGGCATAAACCACGGTATCTACTACAAAGATACCTTTGTTAATCCGTGCTGATTTGAGTCAAAGTGAAATAATTTAAGGTCTTGGGAAGCTCTCATTGTGGTGTCTATACTTGCATTTCTCCCTCCCCTCCTTCCTTCTTTTTCCCCCTTCCACTTTTTTCCTTTTCTGTTTCCCACTCCTTTTTTCCTTGACATTTTTTTTTTTGAGACAGTGCTCCATGCTATAGCCCAGGCTGGTCTTGAACTCATGATCCACTTGTCTTAGCCTCCCCAAGTGCTAAGATTAAAGCTATGGGTCACGGCACCTGGCTGATTACAACTTTTCAGTACCCACTCACCTTCAACACACACACATCCGTGGAAGGACTGGAGAAAGGTATGTTTTAAACCACGGCATTTGCCCAATAATTGTTCTTGTCTATGAACACAAGACATCTTCCTTACAGTCGAATGGCTTGGAGCTAAAACACCAAGACTTTTTATTTTCTTTTGTTTTTGTTGGGGATGGGACCCAGGATGTCCTGCGTGCTACCAAAACCACAACCACGCTGTCCCAGGTCTGTAGTCTCTTTCCTTTTTGGAAGCTTCCCTCTAGAGGTTAGGGTTGGAACCTTGGGACCTGGCATTTAGCCTCTCTGTTTTGAAGCTTTCCAGTGCTCAGAGAAGTAAAGGAGAGAGGTGAGCAGTATTTACCGGCGGTTCGAAGCAGCGGAGGGGAGCCCCACGGTCTGTATGAGGTCTGTGCTTTAAAGGCTGCACCTATGGTTGATTTACTGCGACAATGGTTTAAACTTTCCCATTACTCGCAGAGACGCGGTCTAACTGAGTCTGAAAGTATTTCTCATGCCTTGTTTCTGAAACGGTAACCCTCAGGGTTCACCAGGAGATGTTAATAACCAAATAAGCGTAAATTTGAAATTAATACATTTTCTGTGACTCAAAATTAACTGAAAAATGAATATGAGCTGATTCTAGTAAGTTAAGCAATGTAGTGACATCTCTACAGAATATTTTTAAATGGGGAGTTAAGAGAACCAGGAAATGAGAAAATCTGGAAAGAAACGGTGGAAAATAAGACTATCCAAAGCTAAAGCTGAGGACATCAGCACAAGGCGGTCTTTTCTTAGGACAACAACAAGCACTCAGTACGGCCACCTGGAGCAAGTTTCCCAGGCTTGGCTGACCCCTGAAAGCGAGTGCCAGCTGAAGCAAACTTCCAGGACCTCATTATCCCTCATTTAGAACGAGTAAATGGCTCCTCTGTTTGCCTTCGTGCTCACCTGTGAGATGGGCAGTGTGTCCCCCCCAACCCCCCCAGCTTTCTGCTCTGGATCACCGTTCTGCGTGAGATAGGAGTTAAGCTTATGCCAGCAGTGAGTTTGGCCGACGATGTGCCTTTGCTGTGTGCTTGTGACTCTGTGATTTCTGCTTGTGTTCTTACATTGGATGTTGTCACGTTAGGTTGCCGCCTTTGTCGCCTTGAGCTACTATATTCTGGATGTCTTGTACCCCTTGGAGAGCAAGAGGCATGGTTCTTGTTTCCCTTCCGTTCCCATTGGCTCAGCTCCTATGTGTGGCGTAACATGGAAACTCAGCAACTAACAGTGACTGGGGGAAGTGACGCTCTGCAAGGTCAATAAAAGGCACCAAATATCTCATCTTAGGAAACAAAATGACGTTTATTGAAATGCATGTAGATAAATTATCGCCAGCATAAACGGCTAGTGGAGTTTTCAACATGGATTCCGTTAACTCTTAAAATGAAGTGAGCCTTTGCAGGTCCATTGTCTCATAAGAAAAATATTATATTTCTTTGCTCGGATAAAGTCTTTAAAAAAGCAAATCAGCTTTGAAAGGTTCTTTAAACGTCTCCAGCCTATGAATATATAATAAAACAAAAATATATTAAAAAATATAACTGTTTTGTTTAAAAAAGAAGAACTAAATATGAATTATGTAGAGGTAAGATATATGGGAAAATTATACATGTGAAATTCTAAAATTTTCTTTTATTTTATTAGTATACACTAAAGTACTTAAGAAACAATAAAAACAACAACAGAAATAATAAACTACAGCTGATCATAAAATAAAGCAGTAGTTTTACTTTTAATACTTAGGGCAAGGTCAAACAAAATAAACAATTTTTAATAAATCTGATTCCAGTCAGTTAGAAATATGGTCCAAAGTGGATTTTCATTTTCATTTAGGACTAAGTGTCATTTTAAGAACTAAATTTCAAATTTTAATTTTAAAATTAATAAATAGAGTAAGAATATGGGAATCACTGGCGCATCGTACAGGCCAGCGGACGTTAATAGTAAGCTCTCTATGTGTCTTTCGGAACTTGTAGGCAGGTGACTTATGGGTACTCAATGTCAACTTCATGCTCCACGCTGACCTGTTTGGATGCCCCCAGGTGCTGCTGCTGCCCATCTCCAATGGTGAGTCTGTTGAAGGGGATTATCTTCATGGTGGTTTCCTTCATGGAGTACCAGCGGGTTTTCCACGTGGCCCAAATGATGCCATTGTCATAGCCGTTCGGAGTCGAGGCCTTTGAGTACGTGCCCCCTGCAATGAGTTGGAGGGACATGGGTCTTTTTCCTTGCAATTCCTCACCTCGGGGTCCCTACGATCATCTTCACCTTTATAGCCTTTCCTCCTGACTGAAAACCAACAAGCCATTTCCGTGGTCACACACATACTTGAAGGATATGCATTATTTCCAAACCTGGAATACCTCTGCCTGTCTCTCTCTATCTCTCTTGGTCTCTCTGTCTGTCTGTCTATCTGCCTCTCTCTATCTCTCTTGGTCTCTCTGTCTGTCTGTCCCCATCTGTCTTTGTCTCCATCTCTGTCTTTCTCTCTCTCAGCTACTGGAAGCAAGCCATCTGCATTCAGGTTACTATGGTAAACCCATAAATTCCTGATCAGGTGGTCTGACACAGTATAAGAGCATAATCTTGGTAATAAAAGATTCTATGAAGGTCTCTAGAAAGCTGTCTTACATCACTGTGCAGTTTCTTGTCAGTAGACAGGGCTGTCCTCTAATTTCTTGAAAGAGCCTTTAGAATCCCTGGGGTCTCTCCGTTCAGAACTGCTAGGTGGTTGGTGAAATCGGGGTTCTAAGCCCTTGCAGCCTTACAGAAACCTTCGCCTTTCCCATCACTGAAGCTTTTGTGAGCCTTTGCTCTCACGAGCACTTTGCCTCTTATTCCATTTCTCCCGACATCTGTTCTCTGGCCACTGTTTTTATCTGACACATGGTTCACAGGCGGCTGAGCCAGGGTAACGTGTCCATGAGCACGGACATGGCTATGCTGGTCCATCTACATCATACATACATGGTAGGTCCAAAGGAGACACCGCTGCCCCAAATCAAAACCCAGACAACGAGAGTTCCAGCACAATAAGCCAACACTGATGTCTTAGGAGGAGGAGGGACTATAGAGGTGGCCGCTGTAGGCAGAAGCTTAATATTATTAAGATAACGCTAATGGATAGTTAGTGTTATTCTATTCTTATTTCAAGTAAAGAGCTATAAAGTAAAAAAACCATATTGTGCTTACTGTAATTCTTCATCTCTCTGCTTCTCTTTATCACCCGGCCATTAAGCATCCATTACCCATTACTCATACCTAAAGAAAAACATTACCTTGGTAATAAATTCCATTGAGGTGACCAGCATGGCATTTGTTCATCCACCAACCGGACCCATCCTGCTCTGCACAGTTGCCTTCGAACTTATCATTGTCATTGTCCCAGGTGCTGAACTGCATGCCGTTGTGGGACGTGAAGAACTTATCGCTGGGGTCATCACCGAAATCGTAGCCGTCAAAGGCGTCTCCGGCGTCTCCCCCGATGAAGTAGGCGTAGGTCAGGCGGTATTTGTCAGATTCAGGACCCACCTTGAACATGGCGTAGTCTGCAGTGCTGTGAGGATGGAATGGAGGATGGCATATCTTCAGTCACAAGGCCAGAGCAGACGAATGGAGTGAGGGTTTCTGCAAATCTAGGCAATGCCTGTGTGCACAGTCCCGAGCTCATCCCACCAGCCAGAATGGATCTAAAAGCCTTCAGGGAATCCCAGAAAAGCTAAAAAGCCACACGCTTGGGTTTTAGTCACAGGATCGTAATATCAGATGAAAACACTTGGGGAAGTCTAGTTATTTCTTCTTTCTTTTGTTACCTCTGTGTACACATTATCATAGGTCCGACAGTCTACAGCGAGAGGACCCATGCCCCAGAGAGGGAGGAGGCAGGTGCCATTGTCCACCAGTACCATTTGAAGGCTTGCCTGGCACAAAGACTCTCTAGAACATCCCAGAAGCCCTGGACCCTGTGTGATGCACGGAATGAGAGCCACAAGAGCCACAGAGATGTCCTCGGGAAAACTTGTGAAGGAAGCTATAGTTTCTGCAGAGCAGAGAGAATCACCGCCCTTTGGGAATAAATAGAGATTTCCAGAAAATATCTAAGTTCTTCCCTAATACTTTGCACTTGGGAAATGGAGGATATTCACATAGGAAAAGGCTGACCAAGAAGCAAACGTCCTCCTGCAAAGAACCTGGATACAGTTTTTGCATCTTCAGACTGTTCTGTGGTTGGCCACTGCCCATTTGCAGCAAAAACATTACAAGAGAAAGTGAAAGTCCCTTCCACACCCTACCTGGTCCTGCCGTTCCAGTCTTTGAGCTGGATCCTCAGTGCGTAGGGGATGGTCGATTGCATGCTTATCAGATGAATCTTCTCATTGCCCAGCCAGAACTCCGTGGTGCCGGTGGGAGACAGGTGTCCAAACCCTTCCTTGTACTGAATCCAGTTCTTCTTGAAATCCACACTGCCATCAAGCCTCTAGTTGCAGCAGTGTGGACAAGAGGAGAGGGCAGGCGATTTGTGCGTGTAAAGAAACAACATTCAAAACGTGGAGGTTATGATTCTGCCCACGGCCAGCTAACCCACCCCGTGCAAGATGCTTCCATTTCATCGCCTACCAGATAGGACAAAGATGCTCTGAGGACTGTAAATATCACACACCTGCACACACACACACACACACACACACACACACACACACACACACACCACAAGCACACACCCAAATACACACACAAACACACACACATCCACACACAAACACACATATACATATACGCACAGACAAACACACACATGCCTGCTGCATGTTTAATCCTACATTAAGGAGAGGGGTTTTTTTCTCGTTGTTTTTAGTTTTGGTTGTTGGTTTTCTGAAAGCCCACAGACATCCTCAGAATTCATACTTGGTAACACAGTGCACTGCTCAATCACACCCCAATAATCAGCCCTGCAGGGGATGCTGCATGACAGGAAGTATACAAGGTTAAAAAAAAAAAGACTAATTTTGCAGTGGCTACCAGGTAGGCAGACGCCTAAAATAAAATAAAAATGAAAAGGAGGAGAGGCTTTAGGTTACTCTTGATGGCCAGCCTTAGCTCTCGACCTGAGGAAACTGGCCTCTTCCACGCCTTCACTAAAGGACCTGGCATCCATGACCGTGTAACATGAGACAGCAGAATAATGTACTCATTACTTAGGTGGTCTCATGCCTCAGCGTCTCTTCTACAAGTTCAGGGGAGAACACGGCTCGCCTCAAAGAGGCTACAGTGAGGGTTATGTGGGCCAGTGTTCACAGGGTACTTAGAGAGGTGTCCAGAGCACCGTGGACATGATTTAATATAGATGCCACCAGAGACAGTTACCTTCTGCAACACTGTCCAGCCATTTCCAGATCCATCGATTTCACAGTACACTAAGAACTGCTGTTTCGACTTCAGAGGCCGGATGAAGTAAAGCCCGCTTTCTTTGGCACCCTTGTTGGCGATTTCCTGGCAATCTGATGAAGAAGAATCCAATATCAGTGCTGCAGCAGCTTGGGACCCAGGTAAGAGTCTTGGCTGCCTACCTAGGCTTTCCTATCTCCATTCCTTCCAAATTAGCGATTAGCGCCCAAGAAAACTCTGGGCAGTTGGATCCTGAGATTTAAGATTAAGGCCAGAAGCTTTCCAGACTTGCTGTGCCTTGCACAATGGCTTTTATCTTGGCTGCTTGCTTTGATGACCCTGATCCTGGGGTAGATTTCCTCCCTACCTTTCCCAGTTGTGTCATGGATCTGCACGGTGTCCTTGCAAGGTTCCTGGCACTGATCTTCAAGCTGGGCTACCTTCTGTTTCAGGTTCGTGATCTTCTGGTTATTTGAATTATACATTTCTTGTAAATACCTAGAAATAGAGCCATGTGGTAACAGGGTGAGCCCTTCCTTCAGAAGAACACACTTTTATTCTTTCCTGTCGGAAATGCTGTTTTATTTTCTCCAGCACCCCTCTGCGATAGTTTACTTCATTCTTGGGAAACTGCAAAATTTCGGATTGCCAAATTAAATTGAACCTTTTGGGAAAAGAAAAAAAAATCCTAATCCATTTCAGCAGGAGGGTCATTGGGACTTGGAGGGGGCAGGCAGTCTCAACCTTGAACACAAACACCAAAGTCCCTGTCAATAAACAAAGGTCGCTGTAGGAGGCTTTTCTGCCCTTTCCCTTTCCTATGAGGGGACTCGGGTGCTAACGTGTGGGTGGGAGGCCTGGCTAAGCAGTAGCTCACACAGGCCGTGTAGGGCTTTCCATCTGGTCCATAACTTAGGTGGGAAGGGCACCTGGGAAACTAACCACACAGCAGTAGCTACTTTCCCTTCCTATTTTCATATCTCTAGAAAACACCTGGGGGAAAGTGGGGAATTTTGTCTTGGTCATCCCTCACACGGTTGCTTATGAATATTCAGAAATGAGAGATCGCTATGAACAATGCATAAACGACCGTGTCTGTCTTTGAAGTAAGGCAGAGGGACAAATTATTGGGCCACTTTGCTCCTCTGTTCTGGAAAATTTTCTCACAATGGTTTCCTTATACTTTGATGAAGAACAAAAGCAGTGGAAATTGGAACAATAATTCAATTTACATAAACTATAGATTAATGGAATTTTTAATGACAGTTGTAGCAACAAGCAGTACTTTCTCATAGCAGAAAGGCGAGAGATATGTTTGAGGCCTCTTCTCCCCAGCTACCGTCTAGCTCTGTTTCCGATGGCACTGTGAGCTCAGCTTTGGGGACAACAGGGCAGGAGTTCAGACTGTACCCAAGGGCCCAGAGTTCCTGGGAAGTTAGGAGTGAGCACAGAGGGCAGCTGGCAGTTCCGGGGCCATGTGCTGTGGTACAAGATTTGCTAGAGGAGCCAAGTCCCTTCTCCTGTCTGCTTTCTGATTTCTTTTTTTATTGTTTTTATTGAGCTATCCATTCTTCTCCACTCCTCTCCCCCCTCCCTCCATACCCCCTGTCATGACCCCCACACTCCCAGTTTACTCAGGAGATCTTGTCTCTAGGCTCTTAGGGGCCTCTTTGTTGTGTAGGTTCTCTGGGGTTGTGGACAGAAGGTTAATGCTGCTTTGGTGACATATTTGTGAAGAGGATTGTATTTCCACACCCCAATTCCCACGCATTTGGTTTTGGCTTGTAAGGGGACGGGGGCCATCCAGGCAAGCAGGGCCAGGATGGCGTCTGAAGACAGCTACAATAGCCTTCCTCTGAGGTGGTTATTTATTAGTTTTTAATTACAAGCTGGTGCAACTTATTTTGTGCTAAAAGTTCCTAGATCCATGGGGTTCATGCCAATTTCATATTTTGAATCAAAGATACGCTCCCAGATCACTTTCTGTGAAACGTGCAATAATTAAGTAAAGTCTCAATCTGCCGTGGAGAGCAAGTTAAAACCCAGACACTCACCGAATACTTGTCTCGTGTGTCAGGATCAGCGCTTCGTATTTCATAATTTCTTCTGTCATCTTCTTCGACTTCTGAGTGGCACTCTCTACCATATCTGTGACATAGGGCCAGAGACAGAGGACCCACTTAAGCAAATAGCTCAGCTAAAGGCAGAGAAGGTAACCCCTCCGCGGGCTTTCTCACTTGGCTTTGGGGGTTGGTCGGGGTTGTAGTAAACTTGGATTGTCTTGATCAGTTCTTTGGCTTCCGCGGTTCTGTTTTCGGCACTGGTTAAGATTTCCTCCATATCCCGGAGGTCTTTGTCCACATCGTTTTGGTAAGAGGTCAGGAAGTCTGAGATGCCACAGGTGGTGGGGCAGTAACTACCCTGCAAGTCAATAAGGAGGGGACTGAATACCCCAACCAGAGGAGTCTCAAGTCCTACCCGGAAATGTTAAAGCTTAAGGCGTCAACTGGGATCTGGAAGAATGCCTTGTCTTCCCATCCTCCTCTAGTTCCAGGAAAGGGGGCGACGAAGAAACTACTTACGAATCTCTCATCTAAGATGCAGCAGTTTTCTCTGGTAGCGACGTACTGTGGGGGAAAAACACAAACATTTTGCTAGTAGCGCCGATCGTTTCTCATTTTTTGCGTTTAAAACAATATGGCCTTTGGAGGGTACTCACCGCCAGGCCCGTCGGAGAGAACAGTAAGAGCGTGCAGCAGAGAATGAAACCCCGGGGCAGCAAGAACCAATTCATGGCGTCCAGGTGTTCTGGCATTCCCAGCCCCTCACAGCCGGCACTGTGACTTCTTGGGCTCTCCTAGGTCTTTTATGGGAGTTGCCAGTCTGGGCGGGTCTAAGGGTGGCTGGAACTGGTCACGGGGCCTCTTTACCAGAAAGCGTGGGCTCTTTCAGCTCGTCCTGGTTTCCTCTGTGCTCTGCCTCATTTCCAGCTTTTGCGCACAGGTGTAAGCTCCTCCTTTTGGGCTCAGCCCAACCTGTATCCCCAGACCTGCAGGCATCTGCAGAAGCCAGCAGAGCATTGGTTGCTGCTCGGAGGAGGAGGGAGGCTGTGTGAGGCAACTGTTTCCAGTACACCACCACCAGGAGAACAAACACAGCCTTCTGACCCGCCCCGTACAAACCCGGCCTATTCTGAGGTCTGGCTTGCTGAAGCCACAGGCATTATCAAAAACCTATCTGAGTCCAGGGACAAGGTGACACTATCATTTGTAACCTGTGACTATCACAGGACGTGGCTTTTCCTTCCTCCATGCCTCACTACTGTATTCCTATGAGTGGATCATGCTGGAAATGGTTTCCTGTCCACCTGTGCTGTCCTTTTCTCTCAGGTCAAGTCCCATTTAGTTTTGCTCTCAACTTGTCTGAGAGCTGGAAGGGAGGCTGGCTCCCGTCTGCTGCAAAGAGGAAGAGGCCATGGGTTCACTGGTTTGACCCAAAGCCCCATCCAGTTCCTGGAGGGAAAGCCTGGAGTCAGAGAAATCCACCTCCCACATACCACATTAGGAGCCATGCCGAAGGAGCAGGGACAGAGACTCTGAGAAGGTCTTTGTGGGGGAAAAGGCACTGTCACCTCTCTTTGACAACGGCAAGCAGCTGTGGCACTAACACTAAGTGTGTGCAGTTGCTCTCTTTCTGCCGGGACACCGAGCTTGCTGCAAACTGTAGTGAGCTGTGTGACTGGGAGAAAGGCATCTAATCTGCAAGATGCACTAACGTTTTGATATTTGACTTGGAATTTTCACAAAGCCGCGTGTGCTTTGATATAAAAACCAAATGTTTGGACTCTGTAATTAGTCAGAAGTCATTTGAACAAAGGGAACTTCTGGGCCGTGGTGGCGCACGCCTTTAATCCCAGCACTTGGGAGGCAGAGGCAGGTGGATCTCTGTGAGTTCGAGACCAGCCTGGTCTACAAGAGCTAGTTCCAGGACAGGCTCCAAAACCACAGAGAAACCCTGTCTCGAAAAACCAAAGGGAACTTGTCTAACTGTCTCCCTGTCCACTTCAGTCACTTCTTGCTACGAGCCATTTGCCATCTTCTCTCAGAGGAGATCTGACTGTGCCATTCGGTCCCTTGGTAACCCTATCTCCAGTCATGGTGAACACTAACCACACCTTTGCCTCCTGGACTTAAAGACCCTTGGTAACCCCATCTCTGGTCATGGTGAACACTAACCACACCTTTGCCTCCTGGACTTAAAGACCCTTGGTAACCCTCATCTCCTGTCACAGTGAATGCAAACTACACGACACTGTTGCTGCCTAGACTTGCTGCTTTTTACCTTGTGCATCCCCGAGTCTTTCCTGAAGGACCCTCCTAGCATCCTCTTCAGTGCCACGGGCAGTCCTAGTTCTGATGATGCTTTCCTGTTGCCTACTCTTTTGGAGGGGAGGGGCCTGGTTTACCAAGATTCATAGGAACTACTGAAAAAAAAATTCAAAAAAATAATTTTTCAAAAAAAAAATTTTGAAAAATCTGGTTTTCAAAAAAAAAAGTCCCAATAAGCCAGAAGTCCTGCTTCCTGGAGGCTGGTCCCCTCTAATACCACATCCTTCCAAAGCACTGGATCCAGCTCTCTGCATTTGCAGGACTTATAAGAACCTTGCATTGTATAACCTACTAACCCACCAGCAGAAACTTAGCGTTTGGCTACAGCACCTAGCAGAGGAGCAAGAGCTAACCCTAACTACTGACCACCTTCAGGGGCTGGGTCTCGATGTCGGCTCTCCAGAACTCTTGAATTCTCTGAATTGCAAACGTAAATGAGGTCCCTCATCCGCTGAGAAAGGAAAGATGAAAGGGTGACGGCATTTGCATGTTTTGGGGAAAATGGTGATGGAATGCATGAACAACCCAGGGGCATCCATGTTTTCCGGAGGACACTGACGTTCCCACTGCTATCTTTGCGGTAGGGAGCAGAGCCATGTTGACAAGAATAATTTATTCTATGCCTTTACAGTTCTGAAAAACGTACATATTATCTAATCAAAATGCACAGGGGTTGGCCATTTGCAGTGATTTATTTATTTGCTGGGCTAAGAGTTGCTTCTTGACTGTTACTAAGGTTGTTGTTAGCTACTGAGTATTCAACCTTCCTCTCAACATATGCTGACTTTTCTGGTCTGATTGGAAAAGGACGACTAAAACATTGATTCTACCAAGTAGGGAGCCCAGGTGGAAAATATAACACCTGTAGTTGCTAAGGAGGCTGGAGTCCATGTTGGGATCCCATCTCTAGGCCTTACTGATTAGGTGGCCCCTAGTCTCCCTGTACTTATAACTTGTGTTAGTAGAACAGAAATAATACTTCTACTTACTCTTAGCAATCTCACCGGAACTCAGCGGGTGATGCACTGAGTACACTGATTTGATAAAGTACATTGTGTTTTCAAGGCTTACAATGTACAGGGTGTTTTAGGCAACTTGTATGAACAGAGATTTCTTTATTTTTGTAGTTTTAATAGGAATTCATAATGCTAATCTCTATTCATAAAAAAATGATCTTTGCTGCAACTATAGAACATTCTCTTCTAGATATGACCTGTGTGACTATCTACCATCTAGAAGGTTTCACAGACAAAGAGGTCTGGGTTACCTCCGAAAGGGACACACCCTTCACAGACTGAGTGCTGAGAAGCCTGCTGATGCCTCACAAGCAGGCGTGTGACGGTGTTAGAGCCACCTGCAGATGGGTCTTTGTGACAAACAGTGGAACACACTGACTTGAATTTCAGGCTGCAGTCATTGGCACAGGTTAGGTATTAGGCTCCCAACCTCATAAAATTCTATGAGTACAACACAGGTAAAACTGATCAGCTGAACATTAAAAAAAAACTGTATCTTATCCAATAATTAAAAAAAAAGAGTTACTGATGTTTATTCCATGTGTATGAGTGCCGGTTTGCACAATCGCATACATAGTACCCTGTGTGTGCCAGGTACTGGGAAAGACCAGACGAATCCCCTGAAGCTAGTTATGCACAGCTGTGAGCCACCATGTGGCCAGGAACAGAACGCGGATCCACTGCAAGAGCAGCAAGTGCATTTGACAGCCAGGCAACCCTTTGGGCCCTAAATCAAAGCACCTTTGTTCTTTTTAACTAGATTAGAATCAAAATGTATTATCAGAATTTTAAAAAAAAAGGAAAGATTGACATTTTGCTAGTTTCAAGCCCCAGATCTAGTGACCTACATTGGTCTTGCATTCCTTGATAACACTTTGGTTAATTATATTTGACTAACTGCTCCCCTCCGTGTTTGGGCCACCCTTTTCCCGGATAAATGATAATGATTAATGAATTCCTAGGGAAATCTTAACTAGAATTCCCTCTACTTTATGTTTGTTTGTAGAGAAAACATTAGATGTTTCACGTAAGCCAAAATAATAATGTGCGATGATTCAGAAGACACAGGCTTGTTTGCGAGAGCAAGAACTGTCCAAGAATCTGTCACCCAGCTGTGTTCTGCCTTGGGCATGTGGAAAGCTAGGAACAGGCGTCCCATGCACTAGTGACTTTTTCTGAGTCCCTGTCTGCTCAGTTTCACTCCAGAAAGTGTCTGCTGAACTTGACTCAGAGAATCAGTTTACCAACAAAGATGACACCCTGTCCTGATGACCTGATATTAGCTTAAAAGTCTGCTAAGAGCCCCCAGTTTGGAGAACCTTCTTCATGCTGATGCCACACCACAGCTCAGGGGTTTCTGTTCGTAAGTCCTGTGTTCAGAGCTTAGAATGAGCCTACAAGGTAGACCTGAACTCAAGCATGAGGAGCGTCGTAAGACCGGCATGTGGCATAGTCACCCACTGTGCCAGGTCAGGGATTTAACCCAGGGACACAAACCCATGCTACCCACTGTCTGTGAGCTTCACTACCGTTCTGCACTTGCTCACAAAGCATTTCCTTTTTGTTTTTTAGTGGAAAAAGGAATTTTTTCCTTTATTGAAAATAGATTTTGTCCCCCCTCGCACAACAATATCTTGATTATGGTTTCCCCTTCTTCTACTCTTCCCAGTTCTTCCCCACCTCCCCTCCCACCCACATTCACCCCCTTCTGTCTCTCATTAGAAAACAAACAGGTTTCTAAAGGACAATAATAAAATACAATAAGATGAAACAAAAATCAATGGGCTGGAGAGATGCCTCAGCGTTTGAGAGCATGGGCACTCTTCCAGAGGACCCAGGTTCAATTCCATGCACCCCACCCACATGGCAGCTCACACCTGTCTGCAGCTCCAGTTCCAGGGCTTCTGACCCCACCACACAGATGTTCAAGCAGGTAAAACACCAATGAACATATAATAAAAATAAATTACTTTAAAAAATCAACACATCAGAATTGAACAAAAACAAACAGAAGGAAAAAAAACTCAAGAGAACGCACAAAAATCAGAGACCCACTCATTAGCATGCCCAAGAAGTCCATAAAATCACTAAACTGGAAGCCATAATTTATGCACAGAGAATAAATTCACACATATACACACATATATGTATATTCCTGTGTGTGAGTGTGTGTGCCTCTGTCCACATGCAAAAACCAGAAGAAGACACGGGATATCTTTCTTTATCATTCTCTACCTATTCCTTTGACAGTCTCTCCCTGAACCTCTCCGATCTGGGGTTACATGTGTGTATGGGATGTTTGGTATGTTACATGAGTCCTGGGAGTTGAACTCTGATGCTCATTTTCACACAGAAATCACTGTTAACTGCTGAGTCTTCTCTCCAGCCCCAAGAAGCATTTCTTAATCTAAAATGAGACAAAGATGCAAGAGTTATTTGATGATTGTACTGGGTTATTGTAATGTTTATAGGATTTTTTATTGTTTTTATTGAGCTATTGGAGAAAATGTACATTTCAACATTTATGTTTAAAAATATGTGTATTTGCATAAAAACGATTGCACTAAAGTACAGTTAATTTATCACACTAAAACCTATATTTATTCTATCATCTATCTGTTTGTCTATCTACCTATGCTTCTATCTATTATCTGTCATCTGTCTGTCTATCTGTCTATCTAATCTTCCTTCTACCTACCTTTTTTCTTTCTATATGTCTCCTCCATATCTTCTTCTCTGGTTAAAGTTGGAGACACGATCTTCAACAGTCTTCTTTCTAACACTTAGGTTTAAATTACTTTATGCTTATCTTGTGCTCACTACAGCTTGAGATGGAAGTGATTCTCAATGCTGACCTCAATGTCTGAGATCAAATGTCTTGAACATTTGGATCCTCTCGGCAGGTTAGTGGAAGATGCTTGCATTGGGTCCGAGGAAACTTGAATCACTTCTGACACGAGAGCATCTCTTTGTACCACGTGACCCACTTACATATCGTAGCTACATTTAAAGTCTCACTCACCGGAACAGGATTTTTCTCAAGTCAAGGAGAAAGAAAATGACCCACTGGTATATTGAAAACAAACCTAACATCATAGTTTAAAAAAATCCAGGCGGAGCAGCAAAGTTGTCAGAATATTTGTTTTGTGAATGAAAATAATAAAAAAGTCCATAAAAGTGAAAATGAACAATGTGATTTCAGCATCAATATTTACATCAAAGGCAGAGCAGTGTGTGTGTGTGTGTGTGCATGTGCGTGTGTATGATGTGTGTGTGCATGTGTGTGTCTGTGTGTGTGTCCTGGAAGGACGGCTCAGGTGTTAGGAGTACTTGCCACTAGGTTTTGTTTCCAACATCTATGTTGCTGCTCACAACCATGGGAGATCTAGTTCTAGGGGATGCCCACTCTCTTCTGATGTGACATCGTGCACGTACCCACATGCTGATCAACCACTCACACACATTAAATAAATAATTTTAAATTTATGTTAAATCAAAGACAGAAAACCTCACATGGGCACAAGGGAAATGGCTCCCTTGCTTGGGGAAGGACCAGAGATCCAGGTTAGGCCACACGAATGAGCAAACACAGTGAGGAACGGAACCGTCAAGTTCTGCTCACTAGACTATGTGCTCCAGAACAGTCTTCTAAGCCTGCAGGGAGAGAGGCAGCAAAAACAGGCAGCCCCCTACTGTGGGAAAAATCCCTATCATTCTGACACATCAGCTGTGTTTCTTTCATGGTGGAGTTTATACTGCCCAAGAAGAATAGAAAATCCGATTGCATCCGTGAAACAGCTCATCATGCCCACGCCATGCCCACGCCATGCCCATGCCTGCTTTAACCTGCAGTCTTGAACGAGAACACATAAAACACGTAGAAGATTGGATTTTTTTGTGTTCTTGCTGCTGGGGAGGTTTCCCACCCTCCTATGACTGTACATTTGCCCTTCAAAGTGATATCTAAGTAGGGAGGCTATCTTCGTGTTGACATCTTGAAGCATCTGGCTTCCTGGGATCACACAAGAGGACACACTCCAGCCACCTTCCCAGGTTGGTGGCTGTGTCTACTCTCTCTACCTTGTATGTGGGAGCTGTGACCTCCACTTCATAAACAGATCACATTTGCAAAAACAGATCAGTCAGAAGCCCAAATATTTGCTGAACGTTTTGCAAGAAAGACAGAGGTGCAAGCCAGTTTGGCTCAGAACCACTGCAGCTAGAGCTTCCTGAGCACGGCCTGTTTGTAACGTTCAGTGACTAGGACGGGCTCAATCGTGAGGAAGCAGACTTAGAACAGTGTGTTTTACCTGCTATAAACAGTGACCAAGATCCAGGAAACCCATTGCTTAACCATCCACCCCCACGACTGGGTCAGACACCTCAACATGCCCAGAGGAGCATTCCTGTGGATCGCATGGACTGAAGGTTAGCGTAGCCACTGCTGCCTCTAACTCGGACGAGAACTGATATAAAATCACCCTTAAGACAGGCCTTTAAAATGTTCCTTCAGTTTGGTTACAGTTATTCACCCCAAGCGGCCATCATCCTCACATCTACACCCAGCACCGTTTTCCAGGCCCAGTTCGATATGGACACGATGAAGACCCTGTTGTTGGGTGACATTTGAGAGGAAGGGATGAGGCATTGCTCATCAGATGAGGGCACCTGCTGTCCTACCTGAAGAGCTGAGTTCAGTTCTCAGAAACAGCGGGGAGAAGAGAACCTTCTGAAAACATTGGCCTCTGACCTCCACATGTGTCTCCAATTGATGTGTGTGTGTGTGTGATATTTTAGAAAAGCTAAAAAGAGGCAATAAAGCAAATATCATATAACATCAACTATGGAGAAACTCTGGGGACAAAAGTTGAGGAAACAGACTCCAGAGGTGCTGTCCTAGGCTGACTGGGGAGCAACGCCCACTGAGCAGGCAGCCTTTGCTGGGCTTGTGTTGGGGTCAGTGGAGAAGCTGGTGGCTGCTCACTGCCGTCACCTGCAGGCCACACATATCTACACTCCGAACACTGTCCCCAGCAGACTCCTGTTGAGAGCCTAAGACGAGCGCTCTACCAGGATTTCTCAGCCTGTGGGTTGGGACCCTTTGGGGGTCGAGCGGCCTTATCACAGGGGTCGCCTAAGACCACTGGAAAAACACAGATATCTGCTTTATGATTCATAACAGTAGCAAAATTACAGTAGGAAGCAGCTACACAGTGATTTTATGGTTGGGGACACCACCATGGGGTACTGTACGAAAGTGTCGCAGCAGTAGGAAGGCTGAGAGCCACTGAGCCATCGCTATTGGATATTCCTATGACATCAAAATGCACACTAAGTGCAGTCTGTGGCACAGAGTCTGAGCATTAAGTGGCTTCTAAGATGGGTCAAAGAGAGGAAAGGGAATCTATACCAGCTTGGAAAATCACTGTCCCTAGAGAAACTGCCCATGGTGCCCCAGAAGGTGGAAGGCTGGCACCCTGAGGACATCTCCAGATGCAGGGAACACAGCCTAGCAGTGCAGCCTAGGGAGCCTCATCAGAACCCGGGCATTTCGGGCAGAACTGGGGTGGACTGAATTCAGTGAGTCTGCTGATTAGGTACCAAGAACGCCGCACGTGAAGAGAGGCAGGCAATGAGCGCTTGGCGGTGACTGTATGAGTGACCGGGGGCTTTGGAATGACGTAATCACAACCCAGTTGAGTCATTATGTAGAGTACGGGCTACCATATTTATTTTCTTGCGCTCGGAATTCTATCCTTGAAAGACGCGTTTCGCGGCCCATTCCGCTGGGCTGTAGCTAGAGGAGGGGACGCTGGTGGTAGCACTGAAGATAGGGACCACAGAAAGCCTTACTTGCATCAGGTCACAGGGGAGACACAATCGTGCTTGCAAATGTTTCTGGGAAAGGTGGGGTCAGGGAGGTCTGGTCAGTTATGATGAAATTACTATTGTTGGCCGGGAATTCATGAGAAGCCAGGTGGGGTGGGGGTGGGGCGAACCCATCCTCCTGTCCTTTTTCTATTCCGTGGCTAGCCTTCCTGCCCCAGAGTGGACAGGGGCATTCGCTGAAGCTTTCTGACGGAGAAGGACTTTATCTGCTTAAATTGTAGAAGGGCAAAGCAAAGCTGTAATGTTTTCAATATTGACTGGTGCCCATATGACCAGCCAATCTAGACCTGGAAGGCCACCATGATAATAACCAAATAAACCAATACGCAAGGGAATACAGCCAAGAGTTGCTGCTACTGCTTCCCTGGATTTGTTGTATGAAATTATAAGAGGAGAAGGCTGCACACTGGCCATCAATAGTGTGAGCCTAATCAAGCTAAGTGAACATTCTAGAAGGGAATTGATAGCATGGTGCTTTGGAGTTCTGCCAAGTGCCAGCACCAACTAGATTGGTTTGAATGGGTTGTTAGAATTCGCCTGGACAGCAAAGGAGTCGGCTGACCTTTGCCTGTTCCAGACCTTGGCTAGGATGTCTTAACTATGCATACCCCTTGTCCTAAACCTTGGACTCCCCAAGATGGAGTCGGGGGTGGAAGTCACTGGACCTCTTTATGTGTTCCTCTTCCCAACGTGGCCACATTGAACAAATCTTTCTCTGCTTTTCGCTATTACCTGGCTCTTTAATTGGTTCTGTTGAAGAAGGTGGGCAGAGCTCAGCCTGTTAGGACTGCTGGGGTCAGGCTCTGACCTCACTAACTCTAGTATCACTGGGGCTTTGGCGTGAGACCCCATGAGCCAGCCAGGGTCAGGGCAGCTTCTGAGATGATCTGAGAACATAAAAGAGCCCAAGGGCAGACGCGGGATCTGAAATAGGAGTTAAAACAAGGGCTGGGAGGGCAGCTCACAGACGAAGGCTATGTGGATCATGCAGCCTCCCTAAGCCACTGGCTCAGTCTCCATACAGAACAAACGGAACGAACAAAAGCCAACAAAACAGAAAGGAAACAATGGCTGGTTCTTGCCTCACACCCTGATGATGTGAAGACTTTTAGTTCTACCGAATAATAATAATATTTCATAAACACAGAACAAATTAGTTTTTTCAGTATTTCGTATTCCTAGCCATTTTCAATATTTTCACATTCCATGGAGTCAGGGGTAGGGAGGATGCCAAGGTTTTGTTAATATGTTTTGTGAAGTGAGTCTCCTAACCCAAATTTCTGAGCTGCATGGAAGACTCTATTACACAGAATTGCAGACAGATTTTCCTAGCACGTGCTGTCCCAGATGTCCGAGGTTATGTAGGCTTATTAGAGTTAGTGACCAGAATACCAAGAACTTTGAAGGCCCGCAGCAGACAAGTCAGCTCTGATATTTAATGTCATACTGCCACCTTCTGGTGCTTAGGCAAAAAGGCACATTCCTCAACTCAAACTGCTCAGGAGATTGTTATAGACTAAATAAATGACCCCCTGCTCATTCTTTTGTATGTGTTTGAACTCTTGCACAGATGTCATATTTCTCCTCTGGGAGACGTAATGGAGCGGTATCATGCTGGGTCCACAATCGATGTTGAGAGGGGCCCTCAAATCAGAACTTTGACCCTGAATTTTGACATGCAGAGGCTTGGGAGAGATTTGGATGTCAGAGTGGGTGGAGTCACAGGCCTACTGTGCACTTGGAGTTCAGCCCTAGTGTGAGCGTGAGTGTCAAAAGCCCAAGTCCCCCTTTTATGTTGGCTTCTGGGTTATTGATTTCTTCCCAACAAGCGGGCACTCGTATGCCAGAAGGCTGCTGATGCCAGTGTTCATGCTTACTGATACAGACGCACCTGATGGGTTGCTAAGGGACGCCATCTAAACATGAACGTCCCCTTCAGCCTGTCTTCTCCCAGAGTTCTCTGCCGACCTTCCCTTATCCGTAGTGTTTCGTGCCTATGCGGCCAAGTGATGTGGAAGGTGCCATGCTGTGTGGGATTCACCCATCACCAGAGTTTGTTAGGATCCGAGAGTCTGGTCCCTGCTAGCCTAGACGGCTAATCTGGCTCACCCGTCCTCAACAGGAAGGGCAAGAGTGTAACTCACGGAAAGGTGACCTGGTGACTGTGACGGGAAGAACAGATGAAGAGGTCCAGTGACATCCAGGGGGTCCTGACCTGAGATTTATATTTAAAGAGAAGACAAGAAGTATACATCACTAGGCTGTCTTAGTCAACCATCATGGCTTCCGTGTTGTGAGAGCCGTGTGAGATCTCTGTCCGGGGAACAATATCCTGTCTGAGGCGGGCACCACGGTTGCAGCCTCTTCCTCCTCCAATAAGAATGAGATCCTTGGGGGAAATTTCAGTTCCTGGAGACCCGCCCTTTCAGCAGTCTGACAGACAAAGAGAAGGGCACAGCGTCTCTCTTAAAAACACTGTTGTTCTGCCCAGATGCTCGCCCCTCCCTACTGGGCCATCCCGCCAGATGCTGACCCATAGAGATCACTGATTACTATTTTCTTCTCTATTCACTCCTTAAAACCCTACAGAAACCAGCACCATCAGATGAGAGGGGCCTCACCTCAGTGAGGAGAGAGAAGAGGCAGCAGTAAACCAAGGGAACTCGAGCAGTTTGTGTGGCCATGACCCGGCCAGGCTTCACCTCCTCAGAGGATCATTGTTTCCCAAACAGGAGCATGGAGGATTTGATGCCACCAGTGTCCCTGGCAGTCCCTTTTCATTGCATCCTGTCTAGGCTGAGCAGTGCTTTAGGGATGAGTCATCCTAGCTGTGGGCCAAATGAGCCTTAGTCTGACCAGCCCCAGTGCCTTAGCACAGCCAGAGGAACGCAGCAAGGGGAGAGCTACTCAGGGACAAAAAGAGCCAAGGAAGGACGATGTGGGACTGACCTTGAAGCTCCACGTTGGAAGGTTAGAAAGCTGGCCCTCAGGCCTGTAATTCCAGCTACACGGGAGACTGTTGGGGGAGGAACATACATTCATGGACTGCCAGAGTTTAAAGCCAGCCCAAATACCTTAATGAGATCTGGTCTCAAAATAAAAGACACAAAAGGGCTGGGCTATAGAGCACACTTCCTTCAAATGCATGGGATGCATGCCTCAGCAAACTAAAACCAGGGAAGCTCCACCAGCCCCAATCCCATCTTCTCTCCACTGAGTGAAAGGTCAGAATTTTGACAGCTTCACTTAAGAGCTCTGTGGGACAACCTCTATCCTGGTTTCATTGTCTTCACAATGCAGTGAGAGGCACCCACTCTCTAGGTTGCTGAGACACTTAAAAGCAAATCACAGCCACATTTAGCTAATGGGAGCAGGGTAGTGTGCTGGCCAAGAGCAGAGACACCGGTGAGGCTGCCCAGCTCTCGGTGTCAACCACACAGGTTAATTCCTGTCTGTGTGGTCTTGAGACACACATTTCAGGTCCCTCAACTCTAAGTTCAGATAATAATACCCACTTAAAAGACTGCTTTAAGGAATCTGAAAGTTGCATAAGAACCTATTTAATTAAAAAAGAAGACGATGCAGTTAATCTCTGGTGTGCAACGGTAACTCAGCTGTGTTTGACAGCTATCGTATTTGTCATTGCGCTGGTCAGGTCATTCATAAACATCTGAAGTCACTCGCGAAGACGTGCAAAGGCTGACAGGCTCCCGTCTTTTATTAGAGAACTTTATCACTTCTAATTTAAACTGTTTCTCCCCCAAGGTCAGCACAGAAAGAGTCACCAACCAGGACCAAAAACAAAAGCAAGCAAACAAACAGGAAAACCAAACCAAACAGAACCAAACCAAACCAAAATGTTTCTGAGGAAATCCCTTTTATATTACTCACGTTATAAAGTGTGAACAAACAAAGAACAAAATAAGTTAGGTGTCAATTTCTGAGGGGAAAGTGTGTATGTGTACGTGTGTGTGAACATGTGTGTGGGAGTGTGTGCGAGTGTATGTGAGTGCGTGTGCATTAGTGTATGTGTGAGTGTGTGTCTCGCACATGCCACAGCATGCATGGGGAGAGGACAATCTGCTGAGTTGGCTTTCTTCCTTCTGTCTTTATTTGGGATAGGGGATCTTTACCTGGGATCTGGAATTAACCACTATGCTGTACCATCTGGAAGTTCTGGGGAAATTTCTTCTGTGGCCCTCTCAGTTCCTAGAAAAGAGCGAGCGCATGTGTAAGGGGATTCCTTTTTATTCTTCTCACTCCCGTGGTATTAATTACTACAAGAAAACAGGGCGCTCCGTGGTCCTGGCTGGCGTAGGCAGAATTTCCTGGCTTTTTGGGCAAGAATTTGGACTCCATTTCTGTCTTGGTGGATTTTCCTACTCAGACGCTGAATCTGGGAATCTTTAAGTAGTTTTAAATTGCCTCGCGGTAACTCCAGAGACCAAGAAGAGCCTCGGATCGCCCACGTTTCCCGGTGAGGGATGCAGCTGAAACCCTTGAGCTCCTGGGACCGGTGCTGGGAACCTCTTCCCGCGCCGGGTGTGCAGAGCGGGTGACCAGCAGGGGGCGCGCTCGACCGCGAGTTCAGCTTGACGCGGTGGGGTGCGGGGTCCTGCCTGACTCCTGGGGTGATGGCCAGCTGGACTCCAGGGCTGCAGTGCCTCTGCGTCTTGGGGACAGTCACTGACTATTGGGAAAGGGCGACCACCTGTATCCCGCACACACCCCTATCGGCCGAGGGCCAAAAGTTAAGAGCATTTTGTACACACCAAAATCCAGAAGATGACATCTAGGCTCTCACACACCACACTTCTGTCACTGCACATAATTCTCACACTGCAAGTCGAGTGTGCAGGACGTGTTCCCAAAGCTTCCTTCCTTCCCTCTTTCCCTTCCCTGTGACAGTCGGTCCATCCCTCCTGCCCTCACCCTGCTCTGAGTTTCCTTTCCTGATAGTTGTCTGTCCCCTCTTCTGATTCAAGTCAGTACCTAATCTGAAAAACGCAGGGCCGAGGGCGGAGGCTTACCTCTGAGCGGCCACAGCGACAGCGCAGCTGCTTTGGGGGGCAGCAGTTGAAGATCTGGAGGGAGGACAGTCTTTGGACTGACTTTTTGTTTTTCGAGGCAGGGTTTCTCTTTGTAACAGCCCTAGCTGCCCTGGAATTAACTCTTGTAGACCAGGATGGCCTCGAACCCACAGAGATCTGCCTGCCTCTGCCTTCCCAGGGCTGGGATCAGAGGTATGCGCCGCCACCACCTGACTGCAGGTGTAATTTTAAGAAGAGCACAAGGTGTGTGTGTGTCTGTGTTGGCCTGGGATAGGATGTGGTGGTAAAGGAAATAGGAAGGAGATAAGGGAGAAAGAGAAGGGAAAGGGACAGAGGAAAGGGGCCCAGTATTTGCAAAGGACAGCCTCTGGGTAGAGAGACAGAGGTGGCAAGCAGGCTAATGGCAGTTTATAAAGACAATGGGTGTTTTGTTTTAATTGGGCATGTTAATTAGGTGAATCAAAGGGAGCTTTTGATTGCTGGCCCTTGGTAGTCAGCCTCAGGCAGAGGAAGTGGCCAAAGGAGAAAACAGATCTCAGTGTCTAGCTTTAGGAAAGTAATCTAATGGTTGTTAGCAAGGTGGGGGGGGGGGTGTGGAAAAAAGGGTGAGGCCAGCCAGAGCCACAGTTAGAGGGGGCTAAGGTCCTTCAGACACACTGCACCAAGTTTTCCTCTGCTTGTGCGGATCCATTCTCTCTCTCTCTCTCTCTCTCTCTCTCTCTCTCTCTCTCTCTCTCTCTCTCTCTCTCTCACACACACACACACACACACTAGTAATAAATTAGATAAACAATTTGCAAAATCTTAAGAAGTCTATCCTCATTGCTCCCTCTTTGTGACAACCTGGTAAAGAAGTCGAGTAAAAGAAAAAGGTTTGCCCATCAGGTCTCCATCTTCAAGGCCTGGCTGCACATATTGGCATCGATCTGGCAGTCAGGCCTTTGGTGGTCTTTCTTTGTGCGGAAATCCTCTAGTAAACAGAACCAACAGAGTGCGGTGGGTACTTGTGTGTACCAAGCTGTGTCTGGGCTCCCAGGCTCCCTTTGATTTGAAGGGCCCTTAGCTCTGCTTTGAAGACCGGACCATTCTCCTGCCAGTGTGTTTGGAACGCTCCTGTTGACGTACATTCCTTTGTGTTTAAAGCTGGTGTTTTTCAAAGTCCCCTGAAAGAATCAGTTACCATGGGAAGGATGACGTTACAGGGTACAGACTAGACATCCCTGTCTGGGATGGTTCTCACATTATTAATTTTCTCACATGATCTTCAACAGCTTTCTGGCCACAAACCGGGAACTTCTGAGTAACTGTGTCACCTGCATTCCCCCTACTGGGAGCCTCATTCTAATTATCTGTATTTATTACTATAATCATTCCACTGAATTTTGAATCACTGATTAGTTTAAGGTTTAGTAAATGGTCAGGGCATAGATAATGTTAACTTCTATATTTAATAAAATGGAGTTAAAAAGCTAGCACATCACAGAAGAGAAGCTGTTCTAGTAATAAATCCTTATTTCACTGCCATAACAGGAAAGTTCAGTTTGTTTTGAACAAGTCAGATTTTCCCACTGGTTTGAGTATATTGTGAGATTCATCTGGCGTGGTCTAAAGACCATGACTGTTAAAAGTTCCCAATATTTGATGTAGACTTGCAAATAATAAACAGTTGATTAGCCTGTATTACTGCCGTGGGGGTACACAAGCAAAAGTCTCAAAAGTATCATTGCATTGTTTTTTCTAGGTTTATTTTATTTATGTGCATGTGTGTGTGTGTCTGTATGTGTGTCTGTGTGTGTGTGTCTGTGCATGTGTGTGTGTGTGTGTGTGTATGCCACGTGCGTGCAGGTGCCCGTGAAGGCCAGAATATGGTGTTGGATCTCCTGGAACTGCTCAATGTGGGTGCTGGGATCTGAGCTCAGGTCCTCCGAAGAAGAGCAAGTGCTCTTAGCCACCCTGATTCATTTCTCCAATCCCCCAAACACAGTTTGAACTGTTTATATTTATTGCGCTCATGTCGTGTGTGTGCTTGGATGCTTGGGTGTGCATGTGTGTGTGCATGCCGCAGAGAGCGTGTGGGAGTGAGTGCTTGTGGAGTAGGCGTTCTCCTTCCAACACAGGGGTCTGGGGACAACTCAGATTACCGGGTACAGCAACAGGCACATTTCCTTTTAGCTCTGGACCGTGGGCCGCTCCTCGTTTTGTAGAGACTGCACTGGCTCTGTGTGTGAAAAGACACTTTCCAAGGAGATAACAAGTGTGCTGCATGGGTCATCACAGTTTCCTCTAGTCAAAGGGAGGACGCATCTTAGACTGGATGGCACGGCCATTATCTCTCTAGGTGAACACCAGCCAGTGTGAAGCTCTGTGGGAAGAAGGTGGTTCCAGTCGTCTGGGAGAACAATGCAAACTATGGTTCAGTCACCAGAACTTGGAGATAATTTCCAGGGCAGTGTTTCCCTCTCCGGCAACATTGGTCATCTGAGGTTCCAAGTGTGTCTTTGTATGACAGTGTCCCGGAGTCAGGGTGAAACAGAAGCTCTGACAAGACTATGTCAGACCATCTGTTGGGTGAGCAGTGGCCCCCTGCTCGGTGAGCTGCGGAGACTCCAGGGGCCTCTGCCCACCACCTTTTCCCGGCACTGCTAGGGAATGGTCTCTTCCTGAGAATGGGTTATAGGATCAACAACAGGCTAGGGAGTAACAACAGAGGAGGGAACAAGAGAGGGAGGGGAAGAAAAGAGAGAGGGGAGAGGGCAAAGAGGAAGGCGAGGGAGGAGACAGAAAGACTGACAGGAGATGTTTTGAATCATCGATAGTCTTTTTTTATTTATT
>NC_022009.1:123298179-123304214 GCF_000317375.1 Microtus ochrogaster | reverse complement strand
CTCTCCTTCTGCTCCTGATTTGGACCTTGAGATTTCTGTCCGGTGCTCCAATGTGGGCCCTATCATACATTGATAGTCTTGATACAGAACATTCCATTTACTTTTATGAAGGACAGTTTCAGAATACTACAGTACTCTCACTATCCACTAGGGGGAGGGACACGGCCATTTAGAAAATGAGTGAGTTAGTTGTCGACAGTATAGTGAACAAAAGAGGACCAAAGTGGGACCTGGGGAAGAAATCAAGGTATTCTCAAATTTACAGAAACTTCTCATAAATTACAGGAAATGGTAGGACGTTTGATATTTTTAAGGAGATTCTCAATGTGGAACTTGTCGTTTTGGAGAGTGAAAATGCCAATGAATGCAGTTACACTGCTCTAATCTGTGTGCCAGAGAGAGGACTGACATCACAGGGCAGAGTGTCCAAGACACCAGCGTGTTTCAGATGAGAGGCTGGAGGTGGGTGGGGGATGCTGCTCTCACTGAAGCAACTGCTGGGGATGCTTTGAGGCAGGATTTCTCAGCCCGGGTGAGGATGGCTAGAACAGAGTTTATGAGCTAGCTTTAGGGGAGCCTTGGAAAGGGGAGGGGTAGTAGTGACGCATGGCTGTATATAAATGGGCAGGCTGAACCACTGAAGACATGGAGACCTAGGAAGTAGGGAACTTTAAGGATATGTCCACGGAGTGCCTGGTGTGTTGATGGTGCAGAGGCAGGAGGACCTGGGCTTTGAGGCCAGCCTGTCTCAGGGAGAGAGGAGAGAGAGAGAGAGTAGGAGGGAGAGAGGGAGAGAGGGAGAGAGGGAGAGAGAGAGATTGAGAGATTCAGGGAAAGGCCAGGAGGATGGGGCAGAGCACAAGCACAGAAGCAAAGGCTTCACACATTATCTGCAATCCCTGACGCTTATGCGCTTATGACAGGTCTTTGGTCAGTTCAGCAGTCCAGCACGGCATTTAATGGCATCTGCAGATACCTTCTGATGGCCCTGCTGTCATTACCCACATGGTCTAACACGCAGGTGAAAGGGCACAGGATGAGAGCATGGGCTCCATCTCGCCTCTATCACTCACAAGCTGTGTGTGTAGATGTAGACTCAGGGGTCCTCCTCCATCCCATGGCCTGTCTCTAGGTGTTGAATTAGGTCAACTCTGTTTGGTCAGTGTCTGGGCAGAGACTCAAGACTCTGAGGCACTCCAGAAGCTACCAAAACATTTTTTCCCACCCAGGGAAAAGATCCAAAGCTTTGGCCACATTCCCAGAAAGGATAATTACCTTAAGGCGCTAAGAATGCCTGGGTTATCATTACAAGCTTGCTGCTTCTAGAATTCCGGATGTCCCCTCCAGGGACTGACCTGGGGGCTGACAAGAGCTCAGCAGAGAAACACTTCCTGACAAGCCCTGCACCCTGGGTTTGAGGCCCAGGACCTAAAGGGTGGGAAGGGAGAACCGACTCCCCTCGAGTCCTTCTTTCACTTCCGTACGCTTGCTGTGGTATGTGTATGAACTGCCCCCAAAACAACATTTTAATTAAAAATGGTTATGAATTGCCTGGATCTGTCTTCTCTAGAGGATTATTTTTTAAAAATCCAGGGTATTGTTAAAAACTAAAGTTAGTCATTTTATTAGTAACCCACAGATACCTTTTAGCATATACACTTATATCTTTGTCTAGTTTATTACTGGTGTCTTAGTGCTTTATTGCTGTGAAGAGACACCGTGACCACCACACTTGTTCAGAGGAAAGCACACACTGGGGATTGCTTACAGTTCAGAGATCTCGTCTATTGTCATGGTGGGAAGCATGGCAGCACACAGGCAGACGTGGTGCTGAAAAGGGAGCTAGGGTTCTACATCTGGATCAGCAGGCAGCAGCGAGAGAAAGCAACATGGGTCTGGCTTGAGCTTCTGAAACCTCAAAGCCCACCCCCAGTGACACACTTCCTCCAACAAGGCTGCACCTCCTAATAGTGCCACTCCCAGTGAGCCTATGGGGGTGTCTTCATTCATGCCGTCACAACCAGCCACAAACCTGACCATCACAGCTGGCCACGCATCTGACCATCATAGCCGGCCACGCACCTGGCCGGCTGTGACAGCCATGCACCTGACCGTGCACCTGACCATCACAGCCGGCCACACACCTGGCCGACACAGCTGGCCACACACCTGACCGTCACAGCCGGCCACGCATCTGATGGTTCTCTCTGAGGTGGGAGTGTATCACGGCAGAAAGAGAAAGAGGTCATAGAACGTGAATGACAGTTAAACTCGGAGAGAATACAAGGCTCTAATGTGACAGGAACGCGCCGTGGCAGCCACCCTGTTCTTCACAAACCCTCCAGGAAGGCTGGGATCAACTTGGAAAGAGCAGTTGCCACTGGAGATGATGTGAGGAGACAGGTTCCTGAACAAGATGTCTTATGTCATTTGATAAACGGCTGTGGCCATTTGATCTTATGTGATTATTGGCTAACACCCAGGTCTGACCTCTAGAAACCGCTGTCTAGTCTGTTGATAAAATAAGGATCAGCTGTCCACATTGGGTCACTATTTGAACTGGTTTCTGTCATTGCTGTGTCCTCTCTCCACGACATTTGTAAGTTCTGTAGAAATTATCTAATTCTCTATACACCTGAACAAGAATTTTCCCCTGTTCTGTCTTTATTTTCCAAGACATTATTAGAAAAAAAATGTTTTAAATTTTGATGAGGTTCAATTTATGCATTTTACTTTTATAGATGCTTATTGTATTGTAATAAAAAATCACCTAACTCAAAATCATGAAGATTTTTGTTCTGATGCTGTCTCTTGACATCTGCTAGCGTCAGGTTTTACATTTTGGCATATGATCCATTTTGTTTTTATGGACAGTGTAAGGCACAAATCATCACAGTTAATTTTCTGTAGCGTAAACAAATACAACAGTCTGGATACTTAATGAGGAATAAAAAGACATTTACTTCTTTGGGTTTTGTGACTTGTACCTGTAATCCCAGAACTCAAGAGACCGAGGCAGGTGGATTGCCAGGAGGGCATCTTTGACTATGTGGTGTGTTCTAGGACAGTCCAGGCTACAGAGTGAGACCCTGTCCCACATAAAACAAAACAAGATTTATTTTCGTCACGGTTCTGAAGCTGGGACCCTCAGGAACATGCTGGCTTTGCTAGGCCTCTAATGAGTGGCTCAAACAGGAAATGAGTTACTTATCACAAGCATATATTTCTGTATTTTGCTGTTTGGTGGCTGTTCCATGTGAACTCAAAGGGTGTTTTATCCAAAGGAGGGAATTCTGGGCGGATACAGGAGCATGGTAGGAGTCAGCCTGGCCTTAGACTTTCTAGGAGCCCTGATTAAGAGGACAAAGGGAACCTCAGCTCTGGTCATTGTCCGGGAGCAGATCTGCCAAGGGCTGGCCTTGGGATGGGCCCTGCATTTCAAAAGAGTTAAGGTTTCAGTTCCTGGGAACCTGGCTTTCTCCCCTGAAGGGCTGTAATTATTAGTCCTGGGCAGCTGTGTCTGGGGCAGTCCGTGTTCTCTTTGCCAACACTGTCTGAGTTAGCTCTCTGCCGACCTTCTTCCATCCCCTCCCCACTCCACCCCCTCCCGCCTCAACTAGCATATACGATGCTGGCCTTCTCAATAAACTGATTTGGCATAAATCATCAGCTTATACAAGACTCTTGATCCTATCCATTGCTTTTGTCTCCTTCATTTCCCATCTCCCATCCTCCCACTCGATGCCTTGCCATTCTGGACCCTTAGTCCGAATTAAGGTCAGAATATAGGATGATCGGTTTGACAGAACTAGTATCTTTATTATAATATCTTCTAGCTTTGACAGTGGTTTGCTTTCTTGTGTGTTTCCCCCTCAGTTTCATCTTGTTTTTCTGTCTTTAGAGACATTTTAGAATTACTGAACTAACACCAGCAAGATAGCTCAGTAGGTAAAGATGCCTGCTGCCCAAACCCGACAGCCTGAGCTCGACCCCAGAACCCACACGATGGAAGGAGAACCAGTATCTACAAACTGTCCTCTGACTTCCACACGCTGCTCTCTCCTACATACACACACACATGCATTCACACACATATACATACACATACACACATCGTGCACAAACATTCATACACATACACGCATGCATGCATGCACACACATGCATATACACACATGCATGCACACACACATTCATGCATACATGCATGCATGCATGCACACACACAAATGCAATAGCTTTTAGAGCAATACTGAATGAAAATGCATAAGCTGTCATTTTTTGTCTCTGACTTTGTCATCTGATGTTTATAGTTGTACTGGTTTGCTACAATGAAATTCTATCTTTTCTTCTAGTCAGAGAAGAATCTTTTCCTTCTTCATCATGGTTTTAGCTAACTACAACAAAACCCCCTGTATTTATTAGTGAAGAAGAGCTCAATTTTCTGTTCAAGACTCTGAAAGCCGAGGCCCACCTTCTGCCGGCTTGGCTTTGTAACAGTCTTCCTGTTTCTGCAGGCAGCAGGAGGAGGGTGGGAAAACCGGCCAAGCAAGTAGGACATGGAATCGGTCAGGGTCACCAGAGACCAGAGGGATCTGACCGGGCAGGGATCTGATGATGTGTCACCCTCATTAGCCATTGAGGCTTCTGTGGTCTTGATCCAGACTGCTTATCCTTGAACTCTGTTCCAGCCAGCTGGGATGCTCATCACTCACGTCCAGAGGAACCAGAGACTTTTCCCACACCTTTGAAAATCGGCTCTGAGTTTCCATACTGGGCATGTGCACTGCTCAGTTCTTTCTCTTGGGTCCCAGGCGTGATCTGTAAGCGCTTACCACACATCGACCAGTTTGTCTTGTGGTTTGCAGAGGTATAATATTAAATGTGTAAATAGCAAGCGTAAAAAGACACAGCCCTGGATAGTTGTTATTCAACAAATGTATTGCTCGGGGTGATGTGTCTTCACCCCGGTGTGGTGGTTTGAACACAAGGCGTTTCTCATAGGGTCCCCTACTGGGGGAGCTGTCTGCAGAGGTTGTAGACCCTTTAGATGTAGCCTTCACGGAGGACGTACCTTACTGGGGGCAGATTTAGAGGGTTACAAGCCTCAGCCACCTCCATTCACTTTCTCTACTTTCTATGTATGGAGAGAAATGTGGCCCCTCAGCTTCCTGTTTCTGCTGCCATACTTCCCAGCCATGACGGACTTTTATACCCCTGCTGAAATAAATGCTTTCACTAAGTTGCTTTTGCTCCTGGTATTTTACCTTGGTAACACCGATATGCCCAGGAGTTCTTCAGGCTGCTCTAAACAGTTTTCCTCGTTTTCTGCTCAGCACCATCCAGGGTTTTCATCTGGAAGTGTTTCCTTTGGGGAGTTAGCTCATTGTTCTAAAACCATGGGCCGAGGCTGCTCTGCTTCCGCATCCTCAGCCCTTCATCTTACTGGATCTGACTTGTGTGTTTTTTCCCCCATGTTTTCTCACTGCATTCATTTTATATTAACCTCTCAACTGGCACTAAATCACTCCAACCTTGGGTTATTTAGTCTTGTATATTTATTTCACATTTATTACACCGTCAATGGCTTTTCCAAGACAGTAATGTTATCTGATTATTTTTCTGTATCTTTGTAATCTTTAGCATAGATGCCTATAAATAATACTAAGCATTTATTGAGGGGACATCTGACTGTAAATGCTCTATCTATTAAAAATACATTGGCAATATGTCATCCTCCAGAGGAACAAATGTACTCTTTAAGGAGCCAAGGACCTGCATCTGGCAATAGAATTTGAGAGATTGTAAAATGCACTTTAGTACACTGAGGCCCCTTTCCTGAATTCTACTGTGTCCCTGTTCTCTATGGAGAGAGAATACATCTGAATTCAGGCACTCCTTGAAGTTTAGATGTAAGTTGCCAAGGTCTGGATACGGGTTGTATGCCAGGGTGTGTGTGTGTGTGTGTGTGTGTGTGTGTGTGTGTGTGTGTGTGTGTGTGAAGCTTGGCCCCAGTGTGGCTGTGGGATACGGGT
>NC_022009.1:123287086-123298079 GCF_000317375.1 Microtus ochrogaster | reverse complement strand
GTGTGTGTGTGTGTGTGTGTGTGTGTGTGTGTGTGTGTGTGTGTGTGTGAAGCTTGGCCCCAGTGTGGCTGTGTTAAAATGATGGGAATTCTATGATAGGGGGCAAAGTGGAAAGTCAAGGTGGGAACCATCCTTCTGAATAGTCAATGCTGTCTTGTGAAAAAGGCCAGGTTTTAGGGATTGGGCTCCATCAGCTCCTGGGGATGGGCTGTTATGTGGTCTGTTTGTCTGTTTGTCTGTCTCTCTCTGCTTTCTTTTCCATGTTTGCTCTTTCAGTAAGAAGTAGATGCAGGCAGGGAGCCCCTCCCGCTCCCCAGGACAGAGGGGCTATACTGTTTAGAACTTGCGGCCCCCAGAACTGTAAACCACTATCACCTTCCAGTATCACCCTGCATCAGATACAGCGTTACAACAATACCATCACACTGAGATATGCTCGGGATTATTTTCCTGAACATCATTAACCTATTGTTTTTTTGAGACACGCTCTCTTTCTGAAGTCTCGGCTATCTTTGAACTCGCTATGTAGACTAGGCTGGCTTCAGATTCACAGAGATCTGTCTGTGAATTTCAAGTGCTCAGATTTAAGGGGTGTGCCACCATTTCAGAGGTTTAATTTTTTTTTTAACTACAAAGATTTTACTCAAAAGAAAAATTGTAACTTTTGTTGTTGATTCAAATAATACTGACTAATGCTATCAAATTTAAATTTCCCCAAAGATTCAGTAATTTTGTCGCAAATGAATCATATTTCCATTTATTTTCATTTAGTATATAAGCCACCCACCAGTGCCTCACTTCAAGCAGAATTCTTAGAAATGGCAACTTAAGCTGGGTGTATGGCACACCGTGGAGGCAGAGGCAGGTGGATCTCTGAGTCTGAGGCCAGCCTGGTGTACATAGTGAGTCCCAGGCTAGCTGGGGTTATACAGCAAGACCCTGTCTAAAATAGAGGGGGAAAGAAAAAAGAAGAAAAGAAACTGAAAATCAAAAAGCCATCATTATCAGTTGATAGCTTAGCAGCTGTTTTGATGCCCCTGTTTGTTCCATGCCTCTATCCTACTGTTCTGGAACATGGAGTATATTTACTTAGCTTGTGTGCTTTATCTGCATGCAGATACATGGACCAATACGTGCCCGGTGTCAGAAGGGCCAGAAGAGGGCATCGGACCATCTGGTCCTGGATGTATGGGTGTTGTGAGCTACCATGAGGGAGCTGGGACCCAAACCAATAGCCTCTACGAGAGCAGCCAATGCTCATAAATGCTGAGCCATCATCACAGCTCTTGAAAATGTAGCTTTTTAAAAAAAGAGGTTTGACACGATATAAAATGTGACAAATGTTTTCTTTTCAATATTTTACATACTATAAACTAATACCTACTATGACTTCTGTGAGCAGTGTCTTGGGCATCTTCTCCTAAATCACTGTTGTTGCCATTACATAATTCATAAGCCTTTGAAAGTTTATAACTTTTATTTATGGCACTGAAAAACATCATAGTCATAATATAAAATAGTTCCAGCTAGTATATTCTCTCCTCTTCCACTTCAGGCTTAAAAAATACAATGACCTCTTCTTGAACCTTTACCCCGTGAACGACCTGCCCCAACATGCTTGCCCTCAGGATGAACTTTGACGTGAACTTGCCGTTCTCAGCTGAGAAAGTTACCAGATGGGAAATGAGCAGATTGCTCAAATATTTCTGGATGCACTACTTGACACGCTCAACAGGGACGAGAAGGCCAGCTATTTATCTCCAGGGTGTACTTGGAGGCCTCTATACAGGCTGATTTCTTACACTCTATGCCTGAGCCAGGAGGCTAAACCGTATACTCGAACTGCCTTGCATTTCGCCAGTGCCTGTTCAGTGTATTTAAGGACACGACTGAGCCACAAAACATATCGGATTTTAAGGGAGGATTCACGTCACATCTCAAACAGGATAGAGCGCCGTTTACTTCGAATAGCTGGCAGCACCATGCAGTGCCGTGCACACGGTGCCTTCAGGTCACACGAGCGCGCTGTCATGTGCTGCTGAATGTCACCAGCATGCAGAACTGCACTCTGGAGTGCTTCTCTCCACTGCAGCCAGCAAGCTCTCTGTGTAGAGAAAGTCACAGTGATTGCACCACTTGCCCGAGGAGTCATGGTTTGTCTCTCTAATTCACCACTTTTGCTCTTTCCACAGCTTCATGCTCCAACAAACTAACAGTCAAACGAAGAGACTTAATCTTGGGGGCTGGAGAGACAGTGCTAGCTGCTCTTTGAGAGGACTGAAGTTCCTAGCACCCACGTTGGGAGGCTCGCAACCACTAGTGACCTCAGCTCCAAGGGGAGTGGGTGCTTCTGGTCTCTGAGAGCACCTACACTCACCCACACACAGACCCATGCATTCACACACACACACACACACACACACACACACACACACACACACACACACGTTAAAAGACAAAACCCATTTTGTGAGGGTGAAAGAGCTCCTAAAAATCAAACATTAATGAAACTATAATACTTGTATGACCCTTGCTTTAGGAACTTATAGAGTATTTCTGGAACTAGGTCCAGGTCATAGCCCAGTGGCAGGACATGTTTAGTCTCTATCATATGGTATCCAACGCCCAGTACCTCTCCACACCTCACGGAATTATTCCTGTTCATTACCTAGTGTGATTAAATGACTTATATTGAAATACTAGTTCAGAAAATTGTCAGGATATGAAGACAGTAATTAATGTTTCCGTTTCTCCTGCAAACGTCAGGCTGTTTGCAGAAAGCTGCACACCTACTACACTTACCAAACAACAGCCGTTCTGTTGTGTAACTGCTGATAGCATCTCCATCCACAGAATCCATTCCCAACACCCACTTTCTTCTCAGACTGTAATTTATTCACCATGGGTAGTGTTTTGGATGTATTTAGTTGAAGGGGAGATTATATTTAATGGCCAGAGATGTATGAAATGGCGCACAACTGCTCTCGGAAGATCAGAATGCGAGCTGCATTAAGCTGTAATTAATCCAGTTTTTCTGACATCTGATGTAGTAATGACGATATCATTGGTGTGGCAGATAGAGATCTCTCTATTACACAAGGACGTGCTCACGGCCTTCCAGTGCCTTCCAGTGAGGTCACTGAAATGGAGAGCAAGGCCAAGTCATTTGTGTTCAGCATTTTAGTGGACTCTGCATGTCTCTATTCTTTAACGTTTTTCAAGTCGAACTTTGTGTGTGTATGTACATGTGTGTGCGTGTGCGTGTGCGTGGCGTTTAACACAGGGCTACTTAAGTGCTAAACAGGTGCTCTATCATTGGGCCACACAGTCCAGTTCTTAAGTCTACTGAAAAAGAAAACAGCATTAGCTTAGAATAAGGAGCAGATTTTGCTCATTATTAAAATCAGCAAAGAGGTTCTCTCAAGAGTCAGGTGTTGAGAACTGAATGGCTTCAATAGTCACCAGGCTCTTTCCTTCTGCTTTGGACTTCCCTTGACTTGTGCCCCCTCAAACTGGAGTTATAGGGACGAGCAGTGTGTGGGTGCTGGAAATAGAACCCACACCTTCTGGAAGAGCAGCCAGCGCTCCTAACCACTAAACCATCTCTTCAGGGTCCTGTTCTTCTCTTAAAAGGGAAGGGGAGTGCAGACATTCCCTGTGCATAGCAGTCAGGCAAGTATATTAACTTCATATAAGAAGTAAACATAAATTGTCTTGGGCAATCAGCCTGCAGGTCATCTTTGATTTCTTGACACTGGTTTAGATTAATTGGCATAAATAAATGCTAAAACTTAATAGTTTTACCTACATGATGGAAATTTCTTAAATGTGAGCACATCATTTTTTTAAACTTAGGCAACCAATATGTTATCTGGGCATCACAAATATAAAGCATCATGCAGAAAGAATTTTAGAACATATTCTAAAATAACATATTGAACATGGTAAAGTATTCGTATGGTATTAAAAATAATGAACTATTAAAACCATGATAAAGAAATACAGAAGATAAAAAACTTTGGCATCTATATTTACTGAACACTGTAATGCCAATTTTCTTTGGTTTCTTACTTTAACAAGGGATTCTGGAGCCTAAGGTATGCTGTTTGTAGTACTAAGACATTAGATCAGAAAACACAACTAACACACGTTTAACAAAGGTTTGAGAAGTTCTCAGTAATAATTTTCACATAGAAACAAGCCTCGGGAATAGACAAGGGATGGTCATGTTCAACAAAGCCTTGTGGCAGGATCAAATGTATATTACTTTCGCATCTTTAATTTTTTTTTAACATCTGGACCCTTTCCTCACTAGTCGGTGTTTCTTGATGTGTAAAACCGCTGTGGGCACACGGCACGGTGGAGTTAGCTCCTCTACCTTCCTGGACAGAACGACTGCTTCCAACAGAGCATTTCCATTTGCTAAGTTTCAACAGCAGCTTCGACAGCAGCGGAACTAAAGCCATAAGCATTTCTCTAAACTAGGAAAGAGGGTGAGACCCAGGCATGGGGGCACATGCCTGTCATCCCAGAGCGTGGCAGGCTCAGGTGGGCAGATCCAGTCCAGGGCCTAGGATGGGCTCTATCCTAGGATGGGCTCTATGGTGAGATCTTGTCTCAGAAAAAATGAAATGGAGAGGGGAGGAGAGTGGAAAGAGAACAAGAGTAGATAGAATTATTCAGTAAATGAATTTTTAAAATAATTTTTTAAAAAATTTTCTGTAAGAGTGTTTTGCCTGCATGCATATCTGTGACCCACGTGTGCCTGGTGTTCTCTGAGGCCAGAGGAGGATGTAAGATCCCTTGGAACTGCGTTACAACTGGTTGTGAGCTGCCCTGGGAAAATAAACCCAGGTCCTCTGGATGAACAGCCAGTGTTTTTCACTGCTCACCCATCTCTCCAGCTCCAAATCACAAATTCTGATCGTTAAGGAAACTTATTGGTTCAGAAATTGTTTTTAAAGAATGAATTCATTTGAGCAATTCTTAGTGTGTAGGGGTGTACCTCCAAATCAGAGCTCATACCTTGCATTTACAAGGCCCCTAACAACAGTACCACAAATCAGTTTCATTAATAAATTTCAGTAATTAGTATAAAGCACTTTGAACTTTTTAAAATTGTTTTTTAATTAATCTAAACATTGCAACCAGTGCCTTAATGAATTCTAGGCACTTGCCTAAGCCGTTGCTCTCCTTGGCACACACAGCCATGTATAGCGGTGCTATCACAGGCATGTATGGTATTATTTGGTAGTTTTCCATTCAATCTTTCTCAGTGACTTGTTTAGAGCTTGTGACGCCCACTCATTTTATTCAACAATGTATCACTTTACTTCCTTCTATGTTATATATAGACATCTGGGTCCTTGGGGATTTTTTTGTCCATATGGTGAGCTTTAAACATGGAGGAAGACCTTCGTCTGGGAACCAACAGTGGTGGCAGCAACAGTAACGACAGATGGTGGAGAGACGAAGCTGTGCAGACGCTACTGTGAAATGCTCTCCTCGTCTTTAGTCTTTTGCTGAGCACAACAAACCTTTTCAGTCCGGATCGTCAAAACTGACTCGTGTATGTCCAGGTAAGGGAATCACGAAAGTGAGGTAAGGAGCGGCCAGTGAGTTTAGGACACAGAGCTAACGAGAGGCCAGATTTGGGACCAGTTGCAGCACTTGGATTTCTAGCACCAAGTGCAAGAGTTAGACTTGGCACAGAGTCACCCTGGAGACAAGCCTTTCCGACTGAGTTCCGAGGGCTTGGAGAACATGAGGTGGTTATTGCTCAGGTGCTGGAAGGGGATAAAGCAAAAAGGAAATGGTCTTCACTGAGAGCCCTACAGTAAAATAGTTCCCGTTATCTATGTCTTTATTGAGGCGTGCTCCAGTTGGCAATTTATCTTTTATATAAAAACTCCACTTGGCAAAATATGGGCTAAATATTTTAGTTTTCAATAATTCCAGGGGAAGGAATCCTTGACTTCATTATTCTCAGACTGTTAACCACTTCCTTTCCAGATGCTCTGTAAACAGCAGGGGCAAGTGTGGTAACATCAGGATGGAATGCAGGTGATTTAGAACAACATGGATTTTTCATTATATTCAGACAGCATCAGTTACCTACCCTTGGTTGCTAGGTGGCATAATTGCAATATTTAATTCGCTGAATTAGAATTAGGATATGTGAAAATTCACATGAAAGAAGTTTATAGTCGATTGTTTATAAGTCGCTCTTTATTAAGGGATTCGAAACACTACCTGCTACACCTGTTTTTCATGCTGTGACCGTGACCTTCGGTTTAGACACATAATTACTTTATCAAATGCATCCATGACGTTGGATTTCTAGAGTCTGACAGTAAACATGATGGGAAAGATAGAAATTGACTTTAATCGCGGCCTAATTAAGATAATTACATCTCATATTTGTACGTGAAGATTCATTTCACATCTGGTGCCACGTTTTCCGTCATGGATCAAGAGGGCGTTAGGAAGCCGATATCATCTAAGCTTCTCTGGAAAGGAAAATTACGTGATGAAGAAATAAGCCAGCTTAATTATGGGCAAGCATGTCTTTAGAGTAGGAAGCTCCCCAGAGTTGGGGTCAGATTCTGGGCTCTGGGAGCCCGGACAACTTAGGCCGGGTCACCTGTCCTCAGTAGGCCAACCAAACAGGTAAGAATGAAAGTCAGAGGAAGAGAGGAGAGTCACTGAACGCGGCCAGATTGGGAACAGTCAGCCTGCAGGGTCCTGAGTGGCGAGCCACACATCACTAAGCAGTCCTGGTGAGGATGTGGTCCTGCCCATTACGACCAATCATCTGGTTGTTCCAGTCTCTCCTATAAGACAGTCTGGAGTCAGGATCGACTATAAGATTTCAGGAGTGTGTGAAATCTCTCCCTGGGAGATGAATTTCTCCTCTGCATGTTATCAGACTTCAGTCTTTTTCTTTTCCTTGCATGAGACCCCAGAGGAAATTCTACTTTTGGGGGACCCATTGTCTCCATAGCCTGAAAGCTTGTCTCTTGCTGCTCAGAAGTTAACAAGTGGCAGAACTAGACCTTAAATGTCTACTCTTTTCCAGGGACTTTCCAAGTGACCACGTTTGAAGGAAGATGTTTGGATATATATAGCCTTTAAATGACGCTGTGCCACCCGGGTGATGATGCCCCTGCCAAGAGCCATAGACTATCTGCAAGTACCAGGCACGAGAGACCTCACTTCAAACTGTTGGTCAGGGGAATCCAAGTAATTCACAAAACACGTACGGCTATTGCAGCTACACTTGCTTGCTTCCCAGAACAATAATCCTAAGGGCCTTAAAATACATACATATGAGAACACTAAATGCACTCACTGATTTTAGCGAAGTATTTATTTATGTGTGTATAATAATTAAAGAAAAAAGTGAGTGAAGGGCCATGGGAAGGGTTGGAATGAGAGGAAATTATATATATATATAATATATATATATATTTATCTATATGAAATTTAAAAATAAATTTAATTAAAACATTTTAAGCAGTATATTTAAATTACATACTTCTAATCCTATTTCAGATTAGAATTGACTCATTACAATCTGTCCATTGACTACAAACATTATATATACATATTATGCATATTATTTAGAAGTTAAAATATTTCAATTTAATTTAAATTAACATTTAAAATCATGTTATCTTAAGCAAACGCTGGAATCAATTCAATAAAAGAGAAAAAAGCAAAGGAATTTGAGAAAAATAATTTTCGCAGTTTTTTAAAGTTTTTTTTATCATGTGTTGAATTGGGTTCATAAGATAAAAATTATTAAATTACCTTGAAATAAAAATTATAAACTATTTTTCATTAATTGCTTTGTATACATACATAACTATAAAAATTACAGTAATCACTTATTCAATAATCACATAAGCCATTTTATATGATTCAGAAAAACGTGTTCTCTCATGGCATGCAACACAGAGGGATACCTTTCTTTTTTTTCTTTTTTGGTTTTTCGAGACAGGGTTTCTCTGCAGCTTTGGAGCCTGTCCTGGAAATAGCTCTTGTAGACCAGGCTGGTCTCGAACTCACAAGAGATCCACCTGCCTCTGCCTCCGGAGTGCTGGGATTAAAGGCATGTGCCACCACCGCCCGGCTGAGGGATACCTTTCTTAGGCACACATTTGCTGGTTTCCTCTGTGTCTGTGACAGGGGCCTCAACAAGTGTTTTTAAATCCATCATATGGTGTGGCTGTGGCTTTTATAGTTGGGTTTAAGAACTTCTTTTCTTACCAGACCGTCGACTACAATCCCCACTAGTTAGCTCTTTCTATGTGGACACACTGGCCTAGCTGCCAGACCAGGCCATGCTCACAACTTATTCTAAGATTTTAATGCCTCACATCTGCTAAGCCAGCTAGGCACATAATATTTATTTCAGGTTTATCAAGGCATTAATCATAATGCAGTATACTGTATATTGCAGACACATGTGAATTAGGGACGACAATCCAAAGGGTCCTGGTAGATTTTACTTTTGGTTTCCTTTGCCCCGGCCACCCTTCCTCTCTTCCTTTGGTTGCTCCAGTCTACCTACGTTTCCAGAGTGGTCTCTTAGTGACAGAGGTTTCCTGGTGCTTGGGGCTCACAACCCCAAACACAAAGGGCGTTTCCCTATTGAGTGGCCGCTTTCCCATTCTAATCAAAACAGTATGTAAGGCTGGCTGGCTTGGACCATTGTATGCAGATCAGGCTGGTCTTGAACTCACAGAGACCTCACTTGTGCTGGGATTAAAGGTGAGCACCACCTGCCTGGAGAAAAACACTTTCTTCTTCCAGTGGACATAATAGTTGAGCTGCCATGTTTATGGATGGAGAAATCGAGGCTTAGAGAGAAAGTTGGAAACAGGAAAGGACAGGCTCTGTCTGGCTCCAAGAAGAAAAAGAAGAACGTTCCAGAATTTCCAGGGATACCTGTATCACAGGAATGTTTCTGTTCCCTCCTCATTTCCTCCCCCCTTGATTAAAAACGAGGGGAACACGTACGTTGGCTTTGGTAGATAGATCTGTGTAGTCAGGTTAAACCATGGTCGCTGAAGAACAGAAGCTTCTCCACCACAAAACGAACGAGGCTTCACCTTCTGTGCTGACGTAAACAAGATGTGCACAGAATTTAATTTTTGCGAAGACTGTCCATTTGGAAGGATAGCCTTTCCTGGACAGTGCTCTCATCTCTTTCTGCCTTATCGTCCCATCGTGCTCTGCCAGGAGACTTCAGTCTAGTGTGTGTGCCCTGGCTAGCTGGCCACGTCTGTGTCGGCTTTGTTCCCACAGCGAATTATCCCTAGCCCCAGACACTCCAGCTTACATGTCACTGCCCTGGAGGCAGGGCTAGAGGATCAGCTACACTCTTTACTGCTTAGCACTTATGTGGGTGGCAGAGGACAGATGTGCCACCATGTCTGTCTTATTCTTAGGGTTCTGTTCGGTATGGTCTCTGAAGCCTGGGTTTGAGCCTAGCTAGGACCTTGCCTGTGTATTAGGTGAGCACTCTGCCGCTCAGTGCCACCCTCGGCCTGTGATTTGTATTTCAGATTGCATGCTTTTTCTTAAAGGACATAGCTTATGCTTACAAGAGGGCTCTCACAACCTGGATCTGCTCCACAAGTAGCAAAGACTGAATCTACTGCTTGAGATTTGGTGTTCACATTCCTAAACAGTTAGAAAAAGAGAGAAGGGCTAGCTGGTTTGGGCTTGGGCTGCTCTCAGGGCCACAGGAGCCTGGATCAGTCCTTGAGGTAGGAAAGCATTAGAGAGGATGTGAATTGGTCCTTAAAGGGAAGGAGCTGTTTCTCTTCCAAACCTGGAAAAGAGCTTCATTGAGAGAGATAGCTGAAAAGAAGATCAAGAGGGCCACCGTGGCAGCAGAGTGGGTGGGGACAGAGGGGAAGGGAGCCTTCAGAAAAATCCCAGAACAAAGCAAAAACTCTTCCTAATTATTACAATTGTCCAGGAAGTAGCAGAGGTCCCACATCACACGATTTAGTCTGGGATAGCTTGTGTGACAGGGATCATGAAGGAGCGAGAAACTGGGTAGTGCCACAGATTTGAGGCTGTGAAGGCATGTGCAACTTGGATCCTTGCCTCTTTTGTCTCAGAGAGCTACGGGAGGGCATGGCCTGTTTCTTCAGGGCACTGGGTCTCTCCTCTTGCAATGCACACTGTTTAGAGTCAGATCCATGATCTAACACTATGTTTTTAAGGAGTTACTGATGAGAATAATACATTCTCAAGATGTCCTACAGGGTTATAGGGCAACCTACACAGAGTATAAAAGAGAGACAGAGGGAGAAGAAGACAGAGGGGAGAACAGAGGGGAGGGAGCGAGCGGGGAGAGAGGAGCAGGAGACGGAATGTAAAGTGTATTTCAGCAGCAAAGCAAGGCCCATGCTGCTCGTGAGGTCTCTGTCACCTACTCCAGACACTCCTGACATTGTACTTCAGACTTCCCCCTTGCTCTGCTTTTCACTGACGGCGAGAGAGTCCACTCATCTGCAGCTCTGGGCAGAACAGAACCAACAGTTGAGTCACCGTTTCCTCCTGGTGCCTCATGTGGCTTAAAGCCAAGTGGCCCTGGGCTTCAGGTCAGAGCACTCAGACTTCTCTGACTCTCCTAATCCTGTTCAGTGTTTCCACTGTGGACCGACTTTTCCCTGTACCGCACATGGCCTGCGTCCACAGTTCAGTCAGGACAGCTGGCTGTGGCCCTGCCACATAACGTGAGTTCCAAGCTTCCTGACTGCTACCATTTCCAGCCACCAAATCCCGTACACTAAATCCTGGTCCCCCAAAGCTCTCTGATTAATTGAGCATAAAAAGACAGTTTTCCTCAATGATGGTTCCTGGATGGCTTGGAGAACTCCTGAGTCAACACAGGAATGCAAAACTCTAGCTGTGGGGAGTCACCACTGCTCTCTATGGAGGAAACTGCTCTGCTCAAGAATACTGCCCTTGC
>NC_022009.1:123242146-123286455 GCF_000317375.1 Microtus ochrogaster | reverse complement strand
TCTCTCTCTCTCTCGTCTTCCTCCCTTTCTTTTTCTTTCTTCTTTTCAGGAGGACTATGTGGTTGCACCATCATGCTCCCTAAAGAGGTGAATGTCCTCTGCTTGCCTGTTTCTCATCCAGGTCCTGCTTGCTTGGGAACTTAGGTCCCATGCCTGCCCTGTAGCACAGGGAGACTGGGAGCAGATTACTCTCCAGCCCGTGGAGAACAGTCAGGCATGAACCAAAGGGATCAGAATGAGTATAGAACGCGTGAGTCTAAAGTCAGCAGCAGTGTTCTTCATCGCAAGCTCATTGTGGGACTTGGGGCAAAAGATACTTAACATCTCTAGCTAATCCATTTTTCTAATGCGCCTAAGGATTTGGGACCCTGCGAATTCCAAGAGTCCTTACACTAATACAGTTCTGAGTCTGTACCAGTGAGAATTCTGGCTTCGAGTAACAAAATCCTTATGTGAACTTGAGAAAGTAAGTCAAAGGAATTAGTTAGCTCATATCCTGAGTGCAGGAAGAGCAGGGGTGAAGCCAGCTTTAGAGGCCAGAGTCTGACCTTAGGGGTCCTGACTCAGCTGGTGTCTCATATCCCTGCTATACCTACCAGTAGGAAGGACAGGGTGAAGCCTCGCTTTCAGGGTGTCTGGCTCAGGTAGCCTTTCATTGCCTCTCTAACCTAACTGTGGGATCAGCAGGGGTGAATGTATCTTTAGGGGTGTCTGGCTCAGCTGACTTCTCATTATCTCCTTACTCTAACCCTAACAGAGGGAAGGACAGAGTGAAGCTGGCTTTCGGGGTGTCTGGCTCAGGCAGCCTCTCATCATCTCCCTCCTCTGCCTGTTCTTGGAGAACAGTAGTTCTGAAGAGGGCCAGATATGAGGCAGGAGAGATTGCTCAGCAGTTAAGACACTGTCTGCTGTCCCAGGGGCCCAGCTGTGCTGGCTAATTTCTGTTAATCTGACACAAGGCAGACTCATTTGGAAGGAGGGACCCTCAGTTGAGAATATGGCCCTACCAGACTGGTCTGCAGACAAGTCTGCAGTGCATTTGCTTAATTAGAGACAGAGACTGTCAGGCCAAGCCCATTGTGGGTGGTGTCGTCTCTCAGTAAGCAGTCCTGGGGTATATAAGAAATCAGACTGAGCCTGGCATGGTGGCCCACGGGTTAATCCCAGCAGAGGCAGGTGGATCTCTGTGAGTTCCGGGAAAGCCAGGACTGTTATACAGAGAAACCCTGTCTTGAAAAATGAGAAACAAACAAACAGAAAAGGCAAAATGACACAAAGCAGCATCAGAGCAACAACAACAACACAAAACCACTAAAGCCCAAACCAAAAACAATACCCCCACCACCCCTGCCTAAAAGAAAAATCAGGCTGAGCGAGCTTTAGTCAGTCCCGTCTCTAGGTTTCTGCCCTGAGCGACTGTCCTGCCTTCTCTCAGTGAAGGACTTACAAGCTGTAAGGTGAAATAGCCCCTCTCCTTCCTGAGTGTTTTATCAAAGCACTAGAAACCCCAACTAAGACACTGGGGTCGATGCCTAACATCCATGTGGTGGCTCATACATGGGTTGTGACTCTCCTTCTGGACGCCGTGAACACTGCACACACGTGGTGCACATTCATACATACAGACAAAACACCCATACAGTAAAACTAAAGCTAAAAATAATAAAAAGAATGCCAATTTATGTTCAAATATCTCTTCAGTCATGGAGGAAAGGGATTCTGCTTCCCAGAATTAATTTTTAAAGTCCAGGACAGTGGTTCCTAGCCAGGCTTGGTTTTTTCTGGTGGGGGGGGGGCGGAGAGGGCACAAGCTAGCTGCACAGGAGGTTGGGGAAGTGAGTCCTGAACTCCTCTGTTTCGCCTGTGTGCGGTGATGGGAGACCCAAACACCATCACAACTGCAGTTATTAAAGAGATTAAAACTGGATTCTCGAGAGAAAAGCAAGGACAAAGAATAGAGCTTTGTAGGGAAGGATGTGACTCTAAAACCGGAGGCCCAGGGAACAGTGTCTGCCAGGCACTGTCCTCACAGGCTACTCCCAAGCCAGTCGTGACCAGATTGCTACACCACTGTCAGAAGACAAACGTCTTTCCTCTTGAACTTTGTGTGCGTGTACTCCCCACTCCCACACACATGTGTACATATTTATGTACAGAAAACAATTACTCTTTAATGTTGTATTGGCATTTAGACATTTTTCCTTAGAAAGTTTTATTACTGTAGTAAGGTATATTTTGGTGCCCGTCATAAAAATGTTAACATACTCATGGAGTCCCATGCTCTATGAACATAGGCGACCTAAGACAAAAACCAATACTATTTTCTCCTCCAGATCAAGGAATGGGTAAGTAGCTCACCTCACTCTGCTGCTGAAAGCATGCGGGGTCCCCATCCAGGTGAGTCAGCATGCAGATGTGACTGTTGGTTCTGTAATCGGAAGCGCGTGCACAGGAACTGGTGAAAACTAATTACAATAAATCCTGGCTATAATCTGGATGTCTCGATAATGCCACACTGCTGCTCCGAATTTACTTGTAATACCATTACATAAGAGTTTATTTTCACACTCTTTTGTTAGTCGCTGGCCTCTGCTTCTCTGATAATTACTAGAGATCAGGCAATATGACTGATGTCATATTGTGTGTCAATCAGGACTGCTGACTGCTGAGTGCATATCATATCCTGTTTTCATTTGGTGAACATCTATCCCTATGGATGTAATTAGGGTTCCATACATACTTCCTTAAATCTTCTTTCTGCTAGTAGCCAACATGTATGATATCCAGTTAATAGAGGATCATGATTTGTTTTTAAAAATAGGAATTATCTATTGCAACAAAGGGAATGCAACTACTTTCAGTTTGGAGAAAAAATTATTTTGATTACTTAATAGCATTCTTTTCCCATGATACTTAAAGGTAAATGTAAGTTTCCCACATTTTAGGGTTCTGATCCACAGCCTTTGATTAATGCCATGCCACAGAGGAGATTCTTAGCTTGGTACAAATAAGAATTAAAACCCTGTTATTAGATATAATTGAGAAAGATATATTTGGGAAAGCAATTGTTAGGGCTGAAATGTCCTTGTGATGTAAAATGAAGCAGGAATGGCGATAGTGAGGACACAGGAACGGTGCAGGTACACACATTAGGAATATCCGGTCCGATGGGGAAGCCAGGGCAGTGCTGATTCAAGTGAGAACGGGAAGACGCTAGCAGTGATACTGTGGAAGCGATTCTAGGGGGCACAATACCTGTGAGCCACTAACAAGGAGGATGGCTTTCTACAATTGCTACAGAGAGGTGGGGCGATAGGGCATCATAGGCTGCAGGAGACTGGCTGAGGATGAAGTTAGTGAAAACAAGAGAAATAGGTAGCTCAAATAAAGAGAGATGGGAAGTAGAGCTTGTGGGATTTTTTTGTTCATTTGATGCTGTAGGGAACTTGGTCGTTCTGGCCACTCAGCAGCTCAGACCCAAAATAACCACACAGAAACTGTATTAATTAAATCATTGCTTGGCCCATTAGCTCAGGTCCAAGTCTACTGTTCCTTGACCACGCCCTTCCCAGGCATGTGTTCTCGCAGCCTCCTCCCTGTAAGCTCTGCTCTGACAGGTCTCATCATCTGCTCTTCCGTCAACAATCCCCTTTCCAGCTCACTCTCCAGCCTATCAGCCCCCTGCTTTGTCCTAAAATTTATTGCTGTCTGGATGCACTGCTGGGCCTCTTGCCAGTCTCTGCTCTTTCAACGTGAGCTTGCTGAGTGGGTCGCTTCCAGAAGTACCGACTCCCACACTGAGTAGTGTCTGGCTTACCGGAGGTTCTCATTAACTTACGTTCCTGGGACGGATAAATGGACCTGGCTGGGGAGGAACATAGCATTCAGAGAGCTACTGCTCTGGGAGGGGAGGGGGACACACACACCAGGGGATGCTCTGGCACACTCCTTTCTCATGATTTGGAAGGCAGAATTCAAAGCATTTACTGTTTAGCAACTCCTATATTAAAATAATTCTGGCTCTGTGTGCTGGTACATGATTAAACTCCCAGCACCTAGGCAGCTGACGCAGGGGGATTGTAAGTCAGGACCTAGCCTGGGCTACACAGCAAGATCCTGTGAAGGATTCTTCTGCTCAGTGCAGTGTGCTGACCACACTGGCAAATTTTCCTCCGGGTTAGAGCTTAAAGTTTAAAAACAATTTCCCAGTAAGTACAGACTAGAGGAGGGATGGTCCACTGTTCATGGATTTAACAGTAAACAAAGAATAAGCTTCAGGCATAAACAATGTATTTTCTATTTAAAAGCCAATTATGCATTAAAAGTTTACTTTTTTAAAAGTTCTAAAATAGGCAATAAAAAGTCATCATGCATCTTCTTTTAGATGTATCAAAAAGGCAGAAATCAATTGGCATTATATATAAACTAGAAATCAGTCCCAGATATAAAGGTGCCTTGGTTATTGTCAACTGGGCAGTGTGTGTATTTGGTTGTTGATAAATATTTACATATTAATTCAACACTTTCCTTCTACATATTGTGCTTGTGACATTCATAAAATTCCATGTGACCTAGACAACAAGAATCTGCAGCAGGGCTCACTGCTGGCACAGGGTTCCGTAGCTGGAATGATCTCACTAACAGGAGAGGAAGGGGACACACCCCCACCACTGACCTTTGTTTCACATTTAAATGACCGCAGCTTGACACTAACACGACAGCTGGTTCAAACAGCTTGAGATTTCAGATTGCCTGAGGACATATAAATATTATGACTGATCGCACTGTTGGGAGACATTTTAAGGAAGGTCCTTGGTTTAACAGCTTGCTGCATTCTCTCTTTTCAGTTGAATGAAAGTACCACAGTTTTTGCTTTATCTTGTGGGTTTAGAGAAGATAGAATAAATAAAAACATGAAGTTGAACTCAGCAGAACCAAGACCGCAGGTTAAGGCTGGATGCAAACTGCTACTCCACGCAACACCTGAGGTTCAGATTCCTGCCGTTTGCTGACAGGCGGATTCTGCTCCAGATTAACTTCCGTGATAATATGGCAAGAGCAAAGCACAGAAAAACGCATCTCCAAAATGTACTTTGCCTCCTACTACATTTTCTGAGCAGCGACTACAGAAGGGAGCACGCATTTGGGAAAAGGCACACGGGGCCCAGGTCCTTCTTGCACTTGGGACTCAGTCTCCAAGGCAACCTGCCTTCAAGCATGAGCTCTTGGCAAACGCATCCCTTTCTCACTCTTTTAACTGCATACATGATACACGAGCTCTGTAGTGGTTTTTGGCCGCTTCTGAGGACAAGAGAAACGTGGCATGACCGAGGAAACGATTAGGAGACGAGAGTGGTAAACAAAAGTCAGAAAGCTATGGTCTGTTGCTGGCCGAGATAGGAGAACTTTATCAGCAGGACAGAGTTCAAGCAGAGGCTTTCCCATGCAGCTGTGAACATTTCTCAGCTCCAGTTAATGGAGGAGCAGTGGGGAATGCCTGAGGGTGCAGTTCAGTTGGTGGTGTGCTCGCATACATGGGGCCACAGAATCTATCCTAGCAGCATAGAAACTGGGCACGGTGGCACGGTGGCACAGGCCTGTGATCACAGCGCCAGGGAGCTACGGGCAGGAGGATTAAAAGTGCAAGGTCATCCTTAGGTATGCAAAAAAAAAAAAAATCATGGGACTCTCTCAAGACAAAACAAATAGAAAGCAAAACAAGTAGACAAAAAGTAAATGAGAAAAATGGAGGGTGCCTAGGGCCACACAGTCTAGGAATGATTATAAATTTAATGGTGGAGGCTATACAGGAAATAGAATGTAGAGCCATTTTTGAGCAGACAGGAGGGCATGGAAAGAGAAAAGTGTTCATAGCACAAACTGAGGTATATGTTTTAATTCTGTGCTTCTAATATTTTCAAATAGTCATGCATGCACATGACATAGAGTTCAAACAATACAGCAAAAGATAAAATGAGAATGACATAAGCTTCCCCCGGCAGTTCCAGGCTTGTGTCCTCCTCCAGAAGCGGGGACCACTTTCTTATATAACCTTCTAGCAACACTTTGTATAGACACAAACCTTTAGATACAGCTCTTCCTTTGCATATTAGAGGTAGCCTTCATGCAATGCCTTCACTTTCCCCCCAGGACATGTAAATGCTATTGTTCTGTAGCCACCTTTCTTCCCTGAAGAGGTTATGGACTTCAGTCTTGACCTTTCTCCCAGAAGCATTATGTGTGCATCTGCCAGATCCTTGCTGGTGGGCATTCAGAACGGATGGGTGGTGGGGTGGGGTGGCTGTGTGTGCTCCCTAATACCTTCCCTATGTTATCTGTGGCTTTCTTTTGAGATGAGGTCTTGTGTGATGTATATAGATAAGGTCAGGCTGGCTTTGAACCTCTAGAATCCTTTTGTCTTTGTCTCTGAAATGGGTTGTATGCACTTGGTTTAATGTGTACGCTTTCATTGAGCTTGTAGTTTACACATGTATGTAGTTTAGATGTTCAACTGAAAAAATGCCCTCACATTTAAAAGGCATATTAATTTCTCCCTTGCTTTTGTAATAAAATTCTCTGACAAAAACATCTAAGGGAGAAAAAAAAAAATTGTGGATTATAGTTCCAGAAGGATAGAGTCCATCCTGGCCCGGGGAGACATGGGAACAGTCTTAAAGGTGTGGTGACAAGAGCAGGAGGCCGTCGGGTCAGTGTGTCTACACTCAGGAGGCATTAGGAAAAGAGCAAGTTGGTCTTATCTGTCTATAAAACCTCAGAAGGTCTATAATCTCACCAAACAGTGCCACCTACTGGGGACCAAGTCATCAAACACATGAGCCTGTGGGGGAAGATTTCACCTTCAGACCATAACAGAGGCTTAGGATGTGGTCACATGATTCTCTGCTTGGAAGCATTCTGTGTATTTCTTTGCATTTAGGTTAAAGTCCAGTCCTGGTTTATATGACCCTGCATGGAGGACAGGGCTCTGCCTTTCAGGAACTTCTGCTCTGGTCCTACGTTCCAGGCTGGCCATTGGTGCCTCTGCCACGTCATCTCTTTCACCTTGTACTGAGATGATACAATATTTATTTTCTTCCGGTTTCCAGAAAGGCTTTCACCACTCTTCCTTGTCTGTTCATTACCACATCGCCAGCAACTCCTAGAGAGACAGCTCCAGTCTAGCTTAGGCTCCCCTGTTAGCTGCTTTCACAGAGGAGAAAGGAGATTTATTTGTCTGCATTTGGCTGGTATCTCACACATTACCACTGCTTATTAGTCAATAAGAAAGGAAGAAGCATTCTGTTGAGATTACAGAGACGTCAGTTCTGATCCGTGACGATCACTGTGGTTCGGCATACACACGGCACATGCCAACATGCTCAGCCCAATAGATTCCTTATACTTTCCAAGGATTTAGCTGGGGCCTTCTGCTTCTACCTTCATGCAACATGGTAGCCTGCCTGCCCTCAGGTTTCATGTGGCACTGTCTTGAATCCAGAATTTGAAGTTTGACTTTAAAGTTGATAAAAGTTTATTTTTTACATTCTTGTTTTTTTATTAATTATAAATCTGCTAGAAGGTATATATGAGCAGACAAAAATAGAAGGCTTTTTTTTCTCTTTTATATCTCAAGTGAGAGGGTTATATTTTAAAAGGAAGCTAAGCTTTTCTGATTCCATTTCAGGCTTTGAAAGGAAGCAAAGTTCTCTTCAAGAAGAGTACCCATCTGTGTACAGAAAGGACTCCCTATCTGTATAACACACAGAAAAGGACTTTCTATTTATATAACACGCAGAAAGGGATCCGGTGGGTCTTAAAACAGGCGAGAAGGTTCCCCCCTTGAGATAGAATTTCTCCAAACAAACAAACAAACAAACAATCAAACACCCACAAAGCAAAACAAGAACCCTGTGCTGGTGGAGGTCTCCTTTCACAAGCCAGCATTCACTCTCAGGAGGTGGTGGTGCACATAAATCAGATATTTTAATAAGACTGAGTCAAATGAATCTGAATGGAATCCATCAACTTGAAAAATTATTTGTCTTCTCAGGCCTTAGCTTTTTTAGATGTCATAATAATATGTTCTTATTCTATAAGACTTCTTCACTGTTAAATTCCTCCTGTCTTTACTTACTATTGCCTATTAACCATGGGCCTTGAATTTTAAATATGTTCTCTGAAGAGCTGAGTGGCCTTTTAAGAAAATTAATTTTGTTATTTTCCATCATCCTTACGAGAGTTTACCCAATTATTGTTAAGAAGAAAATTAGTTTCTGTGTTTGGTTTTCTTTAGCTGGAGTTAGAATGCACCCAGTGGTAGCGACGTGATAAGCCCTGTGTGCACCACCCCTCGGCGTCCTGCAGGCTCTGGAAGGAGGGGACAGGACAGCAGTACAATCAGTGGTCCAGCCTCCTTCCTGCCTTGCCCATTAGCTCTCCTGGGCGTGAGGTAACTTTGGGGTGTATCTTGAACAGTAAGCTTGCCTGTATCTGAAAGCCCCAGGGGCTTACTCATGTAAGAGACAGGTGAGTTGAGGGCAAAATCCCTGGGAGATAAGGAACTTTCCTACCAAGTCCCACACAGCACTTAATCACTTTTTTTTGCAGCCACCACTTTACAACAGGGAGACTTGGATTCACTGACACAGGTATTGATGTGACATCACAAAAAGAACTTGAGGAAGCAGCTCCCCTCCTTCAGGATCTTCTCTCCCAGTCCAGTTTCACTGGGCAATTCTTTCTGCTTATGGAGAGTGAGCAGGGTTCTTACCATTTATTGGAGTTTTCTACCTACTTCGTGTTCTAGTATGTTGAGATGAGGTAAGATATGCTATGCTTGGGTTTCTGGATTCCAGTATGGGCTGGTCCTCTTTCTTTTCAAGGCAGATAAGGAAGAAGAGGCCTCAAGTCTTCTGTTTATTCTTTCACCTCCTAGGCCCCAGACAAGGGGCTCCCATCCACTCCTTTCCCAGCAGTGCCAGTGACCAGGTCTCCGTGGCCTCCACTGTGTGTAAGACAGTCGTCGCTGCTGTCATCCTCTGACCCGGGTTCTGACCACCATTTAGAGTGTGCAGTCACCTCTCCCTTTCTTCATTCAGCTTCTTTGTGTGGGTGTTTTCCTCCTGATGCCCGATGCTCCTCCATCTCTTCGGATGACCCTCCCTCTGTCTTCCTGACTTCATCTCCAGACACACATCTTGGCCACTCCTTTTCTAGCTACAGTTACTCCCTTGATGGCCCCATCTTGTGTTTGACTTTAAAAACCACCAGCATCCAAGATTCCTTTCTCTAGCTCCTATGTCTGTCTTGGACCCCACACTCACATGCCTGTTCTCTCCTTCAGAAGGTTGTCTGACAAATATCTCAAACCTGACCAGACCCCGACTGACCCCACCTTCATCACATTCAACTGGCTCCCCCTCTTTTCAGCAGTGACAGCTCAACTCAAAGCCTTCACGTCATCCCTAAGCCTTCTCTTGGTTTTGTGGCTGTGTGTAGTCCATCTGGGATACTATTATTACTGCTCTCTTCTTCAGCTGCCTTCTCCTGCAGGCGCAGCTGCCACAGTAGCCTTCTGCCTCATTGCCCTGTTCCTACTCCCCCAACCACCATATTCTCAGAAGAGTGACTCTAACCATGTAAGCAGCTGATGCCATTCCCTTCTTCAAAATCCTCCACCTACAGCAAATGCGCAAATCCTGCAACTGGCCAGGCAGGCTCTGTCTTCTGGAGGCACTCGGCAGGCTGCCTTCCTGTATGACGCAGTCTCAAGGTTTGCTCTTCTTTTCCTCTGTGCACCTGCTCATGGTGCCCTCACTGAACTGCAGGTGTGGCCTTGGAGGTTACCAAACAAAGGCGCTACTTCATAAGGTCTACTGTTAATTTTCTGGAGGTCAACAAGTGTCAGGCAGCTAAGCTTAAGCTTAAAGCTCAAAGGCAAGCTTACAACTTCCATTTCAAGGGAGAGCTCGAGGGAGATGGCAGAAGGTCTGCCCAGTCTCTGCCAGAACCTGTGCTTAAAAGAAAATATATATATATCTTTTCTAGAACCCAAACACTGTACAGGTCTAAATATCAATACCAAGAGTTAATGGAACAGTTAGGGTCTTTGCATGCAAGCTCATGATCTTCCTTTTACTTGGCACATTAATATTGTCTTGGCACTGTGTGTCAGGGTAGAAGTCAGACCAGAAGTGTTTGAAGCATGGCCTCTTGTATTTTCCAGCAGCACACAAACAGAGGAACACCTTCAGCTGCCTCCACATCTTTCTACAAAGCTGTCAGACCCAATGCTCTATGATAATATTCTCAAATCACACCAAACTTAAGAACTTGTATTTCTCTTAAATGCATCAACCTACTAAATGTAAACATCATTCCAAATATTTGTTAGAATGAGGTTGTATAGGTAAAAAAGGAATTACAATTTGTGGGTTTTTGGAGTCTAATATTAGGATGGGTAATTAGTTGTTGCATTTAATTCAATATAACAGTATACAGTAATAAAACTTAGCAAATCACAGCATGTTTCACGTAGGAGTGTGAATGCCCCTACAGCCATTAGTGTGTGGCAAAACAATAAATACAAATCTAAAAGCCAGGACACTGGATGTCTCTTTGGAAAAGGTGAGAAGGGTGTTTCTGAGGGCCAGTCACAAGTCTATTTCTCAATATTGTGGTAGGTATGTGGATATTGTTTTCTGATAACCCATTAGGTTGTCCAGGTCTCTGTATTTTATTCTAAAAGGTTTGAAAAGGTCTAAGGATCCCAAGACAATGGGTTTCATAAACCCATAGCTAGGTTGAACTCTTGGTCAACTCAACAAAACAAAACTTAATCCTTTTCCTTTCTGGCAGCTACAATTCTGAACACCCGTGCAGCCCAGGCTGGACTTCAGCTGGTGATGTTCCTACCTCCGTCTTTCCAGTGCTGGGATTACAGGCTTACGCCACATGTCCATGCTTGGCCAGTGTTTTAAATGACAAAGTTAAAACACTTCCCACTGTGGAAATTTGTTGTACATGAAGACAATTTCCCAGTGAGCTGAGGTTGGGTGTGCTCCTCCTCACACTGCTCCTTTCCTTCCCGGTGAGCTGAGGTTGGGTGTGCTCCTCTTCACACTGCTCCTTCCCTTCCCAGAGTGCTGTGAGGTTGGGTGTGCTCCTCTTCACACTGCATGTGGCTCCTTTCCTTGCTTCTCTCCTGTCCTGTTCTGTCTTAGAAAGGTCCCTTCTTCCCATTGATTTGGACACATGTGCTGTTTTAGGTATCCATACTTAATCCACATATGGGAGAAAGCATGAAGCTTTTTTTTTCAGACTGATTTAATGAAGTTTTCTCAAGTTGTATCCATTTTCCTGGGAATGGAGACTTTGCCTCTATGGATGAAAACCCCACTGTGTATAAGTAGCACAACCTCCTTTTCCATTCCTTTACGGCTGGACACCTTTGTTGTGTCCATGACCACAGTGTTTGAACACTGCTATAATAAACATGCCATGCAAGTCTCTGTACTCTCTTGATATGCAAGAGTGATATGGATGGATTACATGGTACATCAGTACTGGCTTCTTAAGGAATCAGATTTACGTTCCTGCCAGCACTGAGTAAGTGTTTTCTTTGTTCACGTCCTTACCAGCGCTCATTGTTACATCAGGCTTTCTTCTCTTTTTTTCTTTTTTGTTTTTTAATTTTTTGACAAGTTTTCTCAGTCCTGGTCTCTCTTAGTATCCCTGGTTGACATGGAACTCATTATATAGACCAGGCTGGCCTTGAACTCACAGAAATCCACCTACTCTGTTTCCTGAGTATTTTGGTTAATTTTGTTAAAGATTCATTAATCTTGTTTATCCTTTTCTTTTTTTAAAAGATTTGTTTATCTTGTTTGCACGAATGTTTTGCTTGTCTATGTATATGCACACCATATGCACGCCTGGGGGCTGAGAAGGCCATAAGAGGTTGTTGGGTTCGCTGGTTTTGAGTTACCATGTGGGCACTGGGGACCAACCCAGCTCCTCTGCAAGAACAAGTGTTCTTAACTGCTGAGTCATCTCTCCAGTCTCGTACTCTTTTAAGAACCAATTCTTTGTTTTTCAGATATGTTGTCTATGTTTTTCATTTCCATATCATTAATTTCTACTGTGATCTTCATTATTTCTTTCTGTATCCTTTTAATTTCTAGAGTTTTCTAGAAATTTAGAAAGACTGATTACTTTGGTAATCATGCTAAAAACATAGTTTTCAAAAATACATGTGTTTTGACATTTTATATATACTAGTGAAGAATGAAAGACTTTAAAATGGTCTAATTAAAATCATCCTGCTACTGTGGCTGGACAGATGGCTCAAATGTTATGAGAAATTACTGCTCTTGCACAGGACCTTACTTTGGTTCCTAAAACCCATGCCAGGCAGCTCACAGTCATCTGCGATTCTAGCTCCAGAGGATCTGATGCTTTCTTCTGACCCCTTTTAGTGTCCCTGCCCTCACAGAAATAAAAAATTTAAAAATTATCCTGTTAAGAAAATAAAAGGGTTCAGAAAATCACTATCGCAGCACTAGGGAACTCGAAGCAATAAGATGGTCATATGTCATAACTTCCACAGATGAACACTCAGTTTTCATAAGATTTTGTTAATATAACTCTTGTGAACATGGTTGCCATGAACATTCGTGTACATCTTCTGCTCTTCATATACCAAAGGTTATCTAGGGTTACTGATATAGAAATTAAATTAATGAGTTACCAGGTATGTGCATCTTTTTTACATTAATTGAGCCAACTGTTTTCCAGAGTTCTAATATATGTTCATACTTGCAATCACTGAGCAATTGAGAATCTCTCCACATTGTGATACAGATTTTCTCTATTTGGTGTAACCTGATTATTCGATCACCATTTGGGGGTGGAGGTTTCCCTGGTTTGGTAGCCATGGGAACACATTGAGTAGAACACAGAGGTAGCCACTTCCCAGTTAAAAAGAGTGAGGAAGTATCGCAGGACCCTCACCTGGGATTCCACCCATCACTCTTTTCTGCCCTTCCTCAGCAGTTGGTGATCGTGAGAGGTGCTCGTGTGAATCAATGAAAAATTAACGGAAAGAGAGACTCTGGCTTCCATGAAGTCACCATCTAGGACGGGAAAAGATGCTGCAGTGATGACCCCATAATAACCCTCTGCCCACACCCTGTAAGCCCAGTAGCCTCACTGGTTTGTCAAGCTGGGTTTCACTGGGATTGCTCCTTTGTTCTCTATGCCCTGCCTGGGGTGCAGAGACATAACTCCCTCATAACCCCTCAGTTAACACACCCCTCCAGCAGATTTTATTCTTCACTGTTTTCACTGCACTGTGATGGGTTTTAATCTTTTATTCTCTTATTTGTTGCCACTCTCGCTGTCTTTGGAAAATCCACACTGTGTCTTTGGTGTTGGGTCACTGTCTTTTTTTGTAGACAAGTTCTCTTAATGCTGTGTATTCTGGAAACCAATCCTTTATTAAGTATGAGTGGTACAAATTAGTCCCTCCATATTTATGTTTTGTTGGGTTTACTGCTAAGAATTGTTGTTCAGTGTCAAACTTGTCCTGTGGTCTGCTCCATGTCTTCTCACATAAATCTTTACCTATTTGCCGGTCATTTTTCTCCTTTATTCTTTTTATATATTTAAGACCTTAGTCCAACCTGAAGCTCCGAATTGTATTCCCCATAATTGCTTACATAGTGAAGTAGTTTTTTTTTTTTCCTTCATTATCGGGCAATATAACCCGAGAGCAAGAGTTTGGATAACATTCCATCAAACCCATTCTTTTTCATTTTATATTCACTTATTCGTGTTGCATGCATGCTGTTGAGGGGGTGCTGGTGTGTGTTCTCGTGCCATGGTACACACATGAAAATGTCACGAACAGCTGTGGGAATTAATCCTCTCCGTCTACCACGAAGACTCTCGAGACCAAACTAAGGCTGACCTGCTGAGTCGCCTCACCAGCCCCAGTCTGCATTCTTAGAGAAAATTCAAGTTGAGCGCTATGCGCATTGTGAAATTTAACTTGTGATTTTTAAAAATGTATTCATAAGGAAAGAGTATTTATTATTTCCCCTGATTTAGGTCTCCAGGTTATTTCAGGTCAACAAAATCAAATCTGTTAATGCTTTATTCTTTAAGAACACTTTGCCTGTATTAGTACATCTGTATTAATGTGTGCTTATATAGTCATTAAACTGCACACCTGGCATTATGAATTCATTCTACTATATACTATATACAAATACACTTCCATAAAGTATTGTGTATTTTAAGAGCTCCCATCATCAATATTAGTTAGTAAGGGAGTTGGACAGGCAAAATAAAACCAAAGAAAAATAATTCTTTCATTTTAGAACATAAATAAAAGCCTTCATGAATTCTTTGGTGTAGGTCTGTGTTAGTAATCTAAATTTTGATTTTATTTTCTCTTTTGAAAATTGTGCTTATAAGAAACTTGAGACCTTTCCTGCTGAGATCAGGAACAAGGTAAGGAGGTCTCTTGTCACCATGCATTTTCTATATCACACTGAAAATTCTAGGTGATAAAATATGACAAGAAAGGGAAATGAAAATATAGCAAAGCAATAAGGAAAACTGTAATCAATACAAGTAACAGAACTGTCTGTGTGAAAAACCTCATGAATCAACAAATACAAATCTATATTTCACTCAATAAGTCATGATAACAAAGTCTCAGTGCAAAAAGTTAATATACAAATATATGGGGGGAGGTCAGCTCAGAAGGAGAGGGAGAGAAGGAGGGTAAAGTAACAGGAAGGATGTCTGGAAAAGCCATAAGAATCATCTTATTTATTTTATTGAAGTGACATACAACACACACACATACAGTTTATTTAAATGAAGTTAGTTCACTTGGGCTGACAATGCTCCCCACAAGAGCCATTAAATTACCTAACAAAAACCCCACTACCAAATACGAGAAACACTCTTCTGAGTTGTTGGTCAGAGGAATCCAAGACCATGTAAACAGTATAGGCTATTGCTATTGCCCTGGGTTGCTTCTCTGAGGCTGAAAGCAAGTCCCTATTGCTGAAGACACCATGCACTTTGGACACAAGTCCCAGAGCACCTGAGCTGGATCTGACATTAAAGCCTCCTCCCTCAGGACTAGCTTTCAAAGTACAGGAAGTTGTTATGCCAGCTTCCAAGGGAGAGAAGCAACAACCAGTTCTTTTAACCCAGCTGTGATGCCTAGGAACCACAAGGACGGGAAGCCTGGAATGACAACCCTAAGGGTAAGTAAGTAAGGTCTATCTCGGTAGTAGCCAATAGTTCTCTAATTGGATGTAAGGCCAGCTCAACAGCAAGGAATCATGCCTGGCAATGTGAACCCAGGGCTCGTGAGCTCAGAGATCTCAGAGGAGAAGCTACAACTGCCATGTTACTAAGCCAGCTAATTCCTAACTATATTCTAAATTTTTATCTTAATGCCCACAGGTAAGTCTGTCTTGTACCTCTCGACAAAGAAATGTCTCTCTGCAACAGATGGAGACCATTACAGAAAACACAACTGGTTAAAAACACATTGACAACTGATCATCAGGTGCCCTGTCCCAGCTGGTACAGCTACTCCTGCACCTCAGGCTCCTGGAACATAGCAGAAGATTATGAGTATCAGAGGACCAGGGAATCTGCTGTGACGTATTATCTCCTGGAAATGACAAAGATGCTACACCCATGTCAGCTTAACAATACGGCTGCTTAAACAAGGCTGAAGAAGTACAAGACCAAAGACATGCTAACAGAAAGGAGAAATCTCACAGGGCTCCACCCATAGTACTGACAGAAAGGGAAGTAGTTTTCCCCTGGGAAGAACAATCTAACTGGCTACTAGTACCAAGTTATCATCCCTGAAATCATAGACATACAAGTAACACTGAACAGAAGAAGCAGCTTGCATTTGCATATTTAGGTGCACACACACCACACAAGAGACCATGATTTTGAAAGACAGCAAGATGGGGTATATGGAAAGGATTGTAGAGCGGAAAAGGAAGGAGAAAAATAATGTAGTTATATTTTTATTTTAAAATTTTAAATAATTATAAACAAAAGAAAAATTCCTTGAAATCTTTGAAATATTTAAATTTGACCTAACCTAGAGGACTTAAAAGTATTTACAGTGCAAATAGCTATTATAATAATAAAAAACTATTAAAATTCAATAAAAGAAACTAATCAATTTTGAAATGGTCCAATTTGTGCTGCTCAGGAAGTCATGGGGTTGGGGCCAACAACTGGAGTGCAGGCAACCTATGGGGGGCACATGCTTAAAGAAAACCGACTTGCTCTCAGAGCTCATCAACCATCAATACTGCAAAGGGCCTTTCTCTCAGCCTGATATGAAGAACGGTGGGTGCATCTCCCAGAGGCCCCAGGGCAGCCAGAAACAACAAGGAAGTGAATGATAGCTTATTTGTAGCTGCTGCTCCTCAGTACCTGGTTTGTTTGGAGAGCTAGTCACTTATCAGATATGCTAATGCCTCTGCTTCCCTGTTCCCTAACACCTGGGAAGAAAAATCCCTCAGTGAGCCCTGCTGACTCAGTTCCTGCCTCCAGCATCCACCATGGCTGCTTCTATCTGTGCCAGATCACTTTGTATAATGGATGAAGTCTCTCATGCAGAAGTCTGTTGGTCCAGAAGCACAGGAAACATGTAAGTCCCCTGTATAGTAAAGCAAAGAGGCAAACATCAATGGCACGGTTTAAACCACTGTCTTGATATCTGTAGGAGGAAAGGGCCTTAGTTCTGAGCAGGTCAGACAGAATGGAGAGCACGCGAGGACACCATGTATAGATACGGATTAGCTTTAAGATGAAATAGCTGTGACAGTGTCCTACCCAGCCAGCATTATGACCTGTCTACTCCACATGCTCCTGGCCTTCACAAAACTTAGAACTAGGCGTGCGTCAGACCAGAAGTGCATTGCGAGGGTCATTTTAATCTGCTCATTCACCGCGAGGGTAAATGATACAGGAAAAGTCAGGGTCTTATCCCCAAATACCCATATAAACTATGCACTCACAGGATCACATTAAAAGGCCTGCTATTGCAGGTTGCCTGCTATGGTGTGATTTGGCTGTGCCTTGGGGCATGAGCCAGATTCACCACACCCTGATAAACAGAAGGAGCTGACATTGCTCATTGTACAGATGGCTCTATTGTGCAGCCCAGCCTTTGGGAAGAGGTGTTCCTCAGAGCTGACTGAATTCTCAGAGGACTGGGAGAGCCTGCTGGAAACGCTTTTCTAGGGAGATGACTTCTGAGGCGGCCCTCAGTCACCAATTCTCAAGAGACAAAGAGCCTTTGATTGCAGGCTAGCCCTGGGGACATACTTGTTAGCTCGACTGTTTGTCCCTGACTACTAGAGTTCATCTGCCTGTGACTGCCAGATACCTGACTACCGCCCACCATCAGCAAGCAGAGACAGGACCTCCTCAGAGGGCGTGCTCAGGAGTACAGAAGTGGGAGCAGGTCAGGCTTTTCTCACACTAAGGAGAATGACAAAGCAGCACCCCATTAGCATGTATCTATTAGTGCATGCTATGTGGATGTAGACGCACGGGGGCCAGAGGTCAGTCTCAGACACCACTTGTGACGAATGTTTTCTAGATAGGGTTCCTCACTAAGCCAGGAACACATTGAATAGCCTAGGCCAGCTAGCCCCATGAACACCTCCCCAGATGGCATCACACACGTAACACTGTAAAAAGTCCAGCTTTTTAAAGAGATGTTGGTCCTGCGGTTAGAACTAATGTCCTGTGCCTGCAAGCAAGTGTTTCACACACACACAGAGCTATATTTATGAAGACCTGGAAAGCTTCAAAAATAGAACTTTCAAGAACTTTCAAGAAACAGAACTCATCAGCTAGTGCTGGAATTCTAAGTTCAGATTTCCCCTTCAAACATTTTATTTCTATTTCCCAGATTAAAACAAAACAAAACAAAACATTTCTTTGGTTGACATCCACATAATAGAGAACATGTGGAATCCTTAGAAAATGGGTGTACTTGTTTTGATGGGGTGCATGTGTTTTGCTTGCACACATGCAAGGTGCTGGGTGTGCAGCCGCTGCCTGTGGAGGCCAGAGAAGGCACTGGATTCCTGGAACTGGCTTTACAGATGAGCCTATGGTGCCACCTGAGTGCCAGGACCCTGACCTGAGTCCTCCGATAGAACAGAAAGTGCTTTTCACCACTCAGCCAACTCTCCAGCATCTAAATCTTTTCAAAAAATAAAAAAAGGGACCACGTTTATACTGGAGACGTGGGGCTTAGCACGTTCACCAGGATGCATGATGATTGACGACATGCTCACCTTGCTGACTTGGTGTCTGCTATAAAAGCAGCTTCCTTCTTCTTCCTTCCAGGTACAACAATGAGTGGAGAATGCACACACTACTTGGGCAGGAAGACCTGATGTGGGGACTGGGCATGATAAAGCCTGGGTGTGGCATGCATGAGTGAGCTGGGGCTCAGGACATTCTTCAGTGACTAAAGTGATATTCACGGAGAAAACTGATGAGCCTATAGTTCTGCTTGGCCAAGGAAAATATAAAGGTTATTATTGCATAAATCAAGGATAGGATTAACACAGTGGGATTCCAAGGTTTTAGCATGAATTAATAGGTGTGATGAGCTTATCTAAACTGGAAAGACATAACCCTCCGGTGAAGAGCACAAGGGTACACAAAAGTAAATCCCTGCGGAGAAACACTCACAAATGGCGTGTTTTCATTAAAAAAGCAAGGAGTTTTGGAAATCTGTCAGTTCTGCAAAGCCAGCTTCAGGAGCCCCAGTCAATCAGCTCTACTCTAGTCTGTTACAGTCTTCTGGGGTCAGATCTGCTCCAGCATTTCCTATTTTCTCATTTCTGGGTTGTGCTTGTTACTGAGAATGCCTTTAATATGATTGAAGGGGTCTAGCAGTTTGAGCACAGCAAACACAGGCCAGACCATGACAAACTCTGCAGACAAGCTTTGCCCTTTTCCCCTCCCTTGCTAGCTTGCCGCTGTTCCTGTCTTTGCAGTATCCCCCAGAAGCACCCTCTCTTGCTAGCTTGCTGCTGTTTCTATCTTTGCAGTCCTCCCCGATCCATCTTGCCCTTCCTGGGTAATAAATCTTCGTACTGAGAATTTGGTGTTTGGGTGTGTCCTGTACTGAATAGTAGGCATCACTCCCCTTCTAGTGATGGTTGTCTGTTGGCATTACTTGGGGGTAGAGGGTGGTATTGTTTCCTCTGGGGACCTCTATCTTCTTAATTACAAACACTTTCCTCACTGATGTGAAGGAGTTGGTCTCTGCTGTAATCTCTTAAACACCCACAGTGCCAATGTTCCCATTGTTTTCTTTCTTTAGTTTCTCTTGTGATTGATTTGAATTTTCCTTCCAATGTTATTACTGTCTTTTTTACCTCTTTATTGCACAAATGTGTCTGTCAATGACTTATTTCTGAAAACATCACTTGAGTTTATCATTAAGATTCACGTACACAACACAGCTCTCTCTCCCCCTCTCTGTGTCTCTTCCTCCCCACTCTCTCTGTATGTATGGAGTGAATACTGGCTATGCAAGACACTCAGTTAATTTGCCACGGTTAACTAGAAGGGGAGTCTGTGTGCTTGGAAGACTGGTGTTGTTCAGATGATTGTAGGAACTGAAATTTATGCTCTTCTGATCTGTGTAAAGAAAAGGCTGACTGTGCAGGCGAGACACGGGAGACTGAGGGGGCTGGTCACACTGCATAGAATCAGCTGAGTTCTATGGACATATTTCAAGTCATTACGTTTGGGGACAAGCACCCATGTGTTCTGGTCTAATTTTAGTTTGCATATGCTTATGATATTTACTCAAGGACTGTTCATAATTCACGGTTGTCTTAGTTACCTTTCTTTCACTTGAAGGAGAAAAGGCTTATTTTGGCTCACAGAATCACAGGCTTCAGCCTGTGATTAGCTGCACTGCTTCTGAACCTGTGGAAAAGCTGCACACCATGGGGGAAGGAGCATGTGTTAGTCAATAAAGAAGGGAGGATATAAGGAGATATGGATTCCAAATGCCCTTCATGGCATGCTCCTGATGGTGCAACTTTCTCTCTAGTGCCACATCTGAGAACACCAAAGATTGGCAACCAAGCCTTTAAAATATGAGGCTTCAGGGGTGGCTGTGTCCAACACCTGGCGAGTTCATATGATGTAATATGAACCCTAGGGGAAGAAAAGCCAAAATTTTAAACATCCTTGGGTCAGAAAGTCCATTTTTATATCTTATGGGATTAATATTCATGTACTCTATGAATTGACTCTTTGCCAAGGGTCTCATTCTTTTTCTTAGTACACGATTTGTTACCATGGTCCTTCTGTTTCTTATTCACACACATGCACCTGATTTATGCTGTGCAGGAAACCTTTTTCTCCTTTTTTCCCTCCGCCAGATCTTTTTCTTTCTCTCTGGAATAACCTCTTTGGAACTTTCTTCTTTTTAGCTTTGGAGAATGCCATTCACTAGCTCATCACTGGAATCTCAAGAGTAAACAGACTCTTTAATCAACGCTCCAAAGCCGACGATAAAAGCCACTGTTTCACTAAAAGTAACGAAGATGAGAGAAGCCCTGATGTCACTGTCTAGTGATCTACAGACCGAAATGAATCAAGGTGCCAGTACCTGGATCTTCACAAATAATGTCTCCATTTCATCTCCTCCTGGCAAGCCCTTTGGATTATGGCTGCAAGCAGTGCATGTACTTCTGTTTCCCTAGTAGCTGCTGCCAGGTTACGTGGCCTCAGCTCACCTGATTAGTCAATCCTTCATTACTGAGCATAAAGGAGAAGGGTTTGCATTCTGGAAAACCTAAGCTACTTCAGTGTGAGTGATGGTTTGCTTTTCAATGCACTGGTTATGTGACAAGAGGCCCCCTGCCAGTGAAGCCACACACTCTTTAATCCAGCCCATGCTACTGTTTACTCAAAACAAAATAAAACCCAAAAGCCCAACTCTAGGCCCCACTACTTCTAGAAACCAGTTTGCATTGGCCTTTTATCAATAATCCTTTTTATCAATAATCCTTTTTTATTTGCCTTGCTATTTGCTTCAGTATGTCAACTTTGACTCCATGAGAACTAACATGCTTGGAAGTTAATGTTTTACAATTCTTCATTTGATTTTCTGTCAGTCTGCATCTCGTAGTTGCAGGTTACAGCTGCAGTGACGCGATGCCCACCAGAGAAGACGGCTCAGACATGGGTTTAAACACATACAATGCTTTTATTAGATGGCCAATGTGTGCACACTGGGTGTTTGGGATCCAGTTTAGCTCTGAGCATTTCTCAGGATGAGCTTTTAAGCACAAAAACCATGTCCTGGGTTGACACACTTCAGTGAATAAGAATGGCTAGCCAGAAGCAGAACTACAAAAGCCAAAAAGAAAGGTTAGTACATCTAGAGACTTCCCCATAACTGTGGACTCTGATGGACAGGCCCTTTGTTTTAGTTTGGCAGGTGGTGCTAAGCGCTGAGCTTTAGGGCCTGGATGGTAATTCTCCCAGAGTTGGCTGTGCTACGGCCCCTATTGAGGCCCCGCTGCAACAGTGTGTGATCAGTATCCACAGTCAGAGGAATGAGAGCTGGTGGGATGGCTCATCAGGTAAAGGTGTATGTCTCAAAATCTAACGACTAGAACACATATGATCTTCAATTTGACCAGCTGCTTCAAGCTTCTGCTCCTGTAACTTCCCTGCCATGACTCACTGCTCCCTGGACTACAAGACAAAATCATCCCTTCCTGAGATTGTGCTCATAAAGATATTTTATTATGACAGCATGCAGAAATTATTCATATTCTAGGACTTTTACCCCTTTTCTGCCTCCCGGAAGATATTTTATTATATCATATTATGTAACTTCATTTTCTGATAGTGAGTTAACCGACACAATTCACTTAGATCAGATGACAGAGAATTAGTCGTGTTGATTTACAATCCGACATCAGCACTCAGGCCACCAGAAACTCTGCATGATCTAGCAGGTGCCACTTTCACAGTGCAATCTTTCCTGAAGGCTCTGACTTTGGAATAAGGATCTACTTATAAACACATCTCAAGATTTATAACAACTCACCTGTGCTTTCTGTTTGGATAATAACAGTGATGAAAATGTGCAGGACTTCTGGGGATCTCATCCAGAAATCAAGGCCCTATGTGCATCCTACAGGCCATTTTGCAGGAAGCCAGACATTTGCAAGTATGCTATAGAAAGCTACTGGAGCTGAGGTGCACGACTGCTCTCTGATGAGCAAGAGACAGAGCAGGCACCATGTCTAGAAGCTCTATGAGAGACTCTGAGGAAGGCAGGTAGGTAGCCAAACCAGACAGATGACCACCTATGTTTTAAGTGAAAAGGAATGTCTGAAATAGCCTGAAATTGCACAGCTGAAGATTATTGACGAAGCTTAATCCATGATTGCGAGCCAATACAGTGGGTAAAAAAGGTCAAAGTTCCTGGCATGCTACGCCCCGCCCCCTGTCTGCGCTCTATGCGCTACAATACAGTTCACGAGCTTCGGGCAAGGGGCTGAAGGTTGAGAAAACAAAAACACAGAGACAGACAGACACATGGACATCTAATCACTGGTACAAAGCCCTTTATTCAATAGCACCATGGAAGCTTATATACCCAACAGTCAAGTGGGCCAACAGGTGAAAACCTTATCCTCTGATCCTCAAGGCAAGGCACAGCTTTTAGTAACTCAAATCAGAAGACTCTAGCAGGGAAGAGCAGCTGAAGGCCAGGATGCCAAATGGCCCCAACACTGGCAGGTTGGAGTTCACTGGCTGTGTCAGCAAAGCTGGATCCCAGAGAGCTACGGCAATTTATCAGATGAGCTGGTTATCAAGGAGTACTGAGGCATGCTTACTGCATCAGACAGTCTGATAAGCAGGTCCTGAGGTCTACTTCTCAGGTATTAGCAGGTACTAATGCACAGGTTATTTTGATAAGAGGCTGTGTTTGGCAGTTCTACGTCTTCTGTGTTCCTCAACAGTGATGTTCCTACATCAGCATTTCCAGAGCTGTGTTTGTGGACAGTCAGCGGGTGTAAGTTCAAACTCTGAGGCCCCATTTCTCTTTTTCTTAGATGGAAGTGGTCTTCTTGGAGACCTCAATAGAAACTCTCTAAAAGGTCAGGGGTTCTTATTTCCTTTTGTCCTCCTTACCTGGCCAAGCCTCAACTACCACCATCTTGGGCAAAGAGCCAGGCTTATAAAGCCAGTTGTTTTATTGGGGTGCAGGAGAACATTGTCTATTTTTAAAAACCTCAGAATCAGCACCACATTTGTAGAATTGTATTTAAAATGCAATCCTAACTTTGGAAATGCTCACATGGAGAGTGGAACCACAGAGGTAGACTGGGAACCATGCATTCACGACCCAGGGGAGGTAGCGACGAATATTCCCATCACCAACTTTTTTTATCAAAGCTTTTATGATGATTAAAATCTGATCTTAGGTTCCTAAAAGTTCCTCAGGTAAGTAAAACAGGGTAGCAACTTGATTTTCCCGTTGTTAGGTCATGAGATGTCAGCTAAGTGACTCTCAACACAAGTATCTGGAAATGAGACAGGGGTTTTGCTATTACAATCCCTGGGAACCAACACTAGTATTGAGTGGGCAGGCCAGTGAGGTTGCTTTTTCACCATACACAGCATAAAAAGCCTGAACAACTAAAGTTACCCTGGCCAATGGGGAGATGGCTCACACTTGCTGTGTGAACATGTGGAACTTAGTTTGGATCCTCAGCATCCATATAAAAAGCACAATGTGGCCATGTGTACTTACACCCCAGGGCTAGGGAGGGAGGTGGAGACAGAGACCAGGCTAGCTCCAGGGTTAGAGAAAGACCCTGTCTAAGAGCATAAAGCACAAAGCAATAAAGATTACCAACATCCTCCTTGCCCAGGAACATCACATGTACATCCAACACACACACACACACACACACACACACACACACACACACACACACACACACACAGCATGCGTACACACACTAGAATGATTGGCACGACTGAGGTGAGCTCTCGTTGGCTCCAATCTTTGCTACTCTTCTCAAGCCTACTCAAGTTCATTGCCCATCTGCTTCCCTCAGACTCTTCATCGTAATCAACACACATTTTAATCTCCCTCTCTCTGCTTCCCTCAGACTCTTCATCGTAATCAACACAAATTTTAATCTCCCTCTCTTTCCATGATGGTTCTTCATCTATGCTCACACCATTCTCCTTCCTCTCTCTTTAAAAAACAAATAACTCTTTTCAAAAGAGAACCACTGCTCCACTTCCATGAGTCTTTGGTCTCATCCCATGCCATCCCATCCCGTGCACTGCTGTGCCATCCTGCCTCATCTCATCCCGTGCCATGTGATACAGTATGGAGCTGGAACATCCTCCAAGGGACCATGTATTAAGTCTTGGTTGCCAGGCCCTGTGATACTGTGAAACCATAGGTGGGTGGGGACAGGATCTGGGGAGGAAGTTGGGGAAGTCAGCCATAGATGTGCCCTTGAAGGGGATACATGAACCCTGGGGCTCCCTTCTCCTCTGCCCCGTGCAGCTCTGCTGCCCCAGCATAGGTGCAAAGCAACGGGGCCAGGCCACTACGGACAGAAACACCAGAAACAGCAATAAGAGGAACTCCCCCGTCCTTTATCTCAGACATATCATCTGTGCAGTCCAAGTGAATACACTACACCCTGCCATCTCATCCCATTCCACTGCACAGAGACTGGAAAACAAATATAGCCAATTCTCCCAGGACTTGACCATTACTGCAGTTTTCCCAGGGTCTCCTAAAGATGCCAGTGCCCCCAGACCACAGGAACAGTCTAGAGAACATAATGCCCACATTCCCAAGAGGTGGAGTGGATGGCTTTTGACCATTTTACATGGTTAAATGGTTTACATGATGGGTTACAGATGTTTGTCAATAGATGTTTGGGCTAGTTACAAGTTGTTTTTGGTCATGGTCAAGAAGAAAGCTAAACAAAGGAGATTAGATTCAAGGATCTCTTTCTACAGGGAAAAGGGTGATGTAGTATAGGAATGATGGGATAAAAGGGTGGATTGCTGAGTCTACTTTTGAATACCACTAGTCTCAAGTGTTTTACATTAGTATAGATTTTTGTATACTGATACAAATTTAAGGTCATTTGTATGATGTTTTATATATGTATATATGTTTATACTCTTGTTTACTAAGGTAGTATTATATCCTCCTGGGATCTTTGATGGGGTTGAAGACTAGATAGTCATAGTTTTTCATAGTTATGGTAGAAGATAAATTAGGTAGAGAGGTTTGGACTTATCAAGATAGAACAAATAATGGAGTATTTTCTCCAAATATGCCAAATAAAAATGAATTGGTCATTGTTCTTTGAGGAAATCAGTAAGAATAACAAACTCTTAGCCAATTAACTAAAAGGTGAAAGACGATCCAAATTAACAATGCCCCGTACCCTTCAGTAGATGGCCAAAACAAAACAAACAGTGACATTTCTGGAGGTACTACCGAGTCTCAGAGTGCTTGGTCAGGACATTTTTTTAACCTTATAGGTCTTTTGAGTAAACACTGTATGTTTTCTGGTTTTATGGGATTCTTGTATGTGTCAATGTGCATGTGTCTATATTTATATGTCTTTCTTATGTTTTTTTATTTAGCTTCTTTTCCTCTGTTTTTCCCCATTCTAATTTATTTTTGTTTTATCTTATTTTATCTATTGTTATTCTTAGATACCTATTTGTTTTCTAGGAGAGATAGAAGGGTATGGTTATGAGTAGCAGGGTAATTGAGGAGGAATGTGGAAGAGTTGGGGGAGAGGAAACTGAAATCAGAATATATTGTGTTAAAAACTTTTCAATAATAGAAAAATTGTGTCTATTTATTTTTATATTTATATCTAATGCTCCAACCTGAGGCTGACTATGGATTTTCTTGAAGTCCTTTTAGTTGTATATTATAATTTACTTTTTTGCCTCTTAAAATGATTCATGAATTAGCTGCTGAATATTAATAATATATAAGCTTTGGAGATACATAGAAATCTACTTTAAATTATAATTATTTTATTCTGTTATTAAGGAGCATAATAGCTACATTAGAATGGTTTTATATAATAAAAAATTGTTTAAAATTTTGCTGAGTGTGGTGGCACATGCCTTTAATGCCAGCATTTGAGAGTCAGAAGCAGGCAGATCTCTGTGTTTCAAGGTCAGGGCTACACATGAGAGCCTGCCTCTAAATAAATATCATTTCGATGAATTGCATCAAGAGTTCAATTTTCTCATAATTTCTATCATTACTGATCCCTCCGTCAGCACCCCACCATATACCACATTTAATCCTGAAGGCTGGTATTGGCAAGAATGAGACTGACTGTCACCAATGAAGACTTCTCACAGATGTGGACAAGGACCAGTTAAGTGCTCTGACCGGCCTCTCAGTTCTTTCCTGTTAACACTGCAATGTGAGCAAACAGCATGCTGCTGTCCCTGTCTTCATTCTGACCATTTCCTTGAGTTCCTTGGCTACAGCAGACATCAGGGCCTCTAGTCTGATGGGCGACAACATCACTTGGTAGGTTTGGTACTGGAGGTAGAGCCCAGACCCTCACACAGGTACACAAGGGACACCTCTAGTTCTAAGGTCTTTTGCCTTCCTCCCAAAGGCCTTGTACTTTCTTCTCCTTCCTCTGATCCTGGCAGGAGAGCAAAGCCCTGCTCTTTGCCCTGATGCTAACTCTCTATGGTTTTGAAGCCATTGCTTCCCGCCAACATATGTCATCATGCTGTTTTTCTTTCTTTTTTTCTTCTTTCCTGAGATGGGGCTTTCATGTGTAGCCCTAGCTGGCCTGAGGGTCACAGGATCAGGCTGTATAGATCAGACTGACCTCTAGCCTACAAAGATCTGCCTGCCTCTGCCTGCTGACTGCTGGGATTAAAGGCACCAGTCATGGGGAACAGGTAAGTGTTCTTCCTTGTTCTGTGATCTTTGTCTCTCCTTCAGTGTTCATAGACCCCTCATAAAATCTCCACTTAAATAAAAATACGACAACAAAAACTTGCATTTGGTTCTGTCTCTTTTCCGCAAAATTCCTTGAAATAGTCGCATTCAAGCTTTTATTATTGTGTGTGCATGCAAGAGCCACAGCACACACGTAGAGATCAAAGGAGATAACCTTCTGGAGTTGGATGTCTCCGACCATGGGCTCTTTGGATAGAACTCAGGGGGCTTCCTGTTATTCCATACATAGCTCACCTAGCCCTTTCTCACTATCTCAGTAAAAACAATTTGTCAAAAAGGGTACTGTTGGCCTTAGACATGTGAATGTCTAAGACATGTCTTAGACATGTCAATGAAGTACATTGAGAGATGATGTGGGAAATAAGTTCAGGTGGATTTTGTTGAATCTCCAGGCAAGGGAGCGCACAGTGCATGGCATATAGCAGACAGGTAGTACGGGAACACGACTGGAGAGGGGTTGATGGGAGCTCCTGCCTACCTACTCTTTCCCACCTTCCTCTCTTGATTGATTTGCAGCACTTTTTTCCTTAGAGGTGCAGCACTGCAGTGAGATTTACAACCATCTGTGGGATTAACAGAAGTTCAGCGACAGAGCCAGATGGAGGATAGCAGGCAGGTTGGGAGCAAAGGCCCAGTCCTCCACAGAGAGGAAGCCTCCGGTCTCAGCCTGGTTCAGGTTCCTTCATGGGAAAGGGGATTCTCACCCTTAGCCCAGAACTTAGCCTTCTTAGCCTCGTGGCGATAGTCTGGCTTGTCCTTGTGGCCTTTGTCCTCGGAATTTAATCATTTACATAATACATTAGCACAGGACTCCAGGCGGGTCTGGGCACCCGGAACCCAGCCCAGCCAAGCCAGCGCCCTAGCGGCTGCCTCCCTTGGCAGCTCCCCCACCACCCTCGACTGTGCCGGGATTCCCCTGCAAGCGCAAAGACAAGGACCTCAGTCCGCGCCCCAGCGTTCAGTTTTCCTTAGTCTCCCTAGGGCGGCAGCGCTTTACCAAAACCCACAAACGTTGGACGAGTGACATGAAGCTGGGACCCTAGCATCAAGGAAACTTGGCAGGACTCCTGTTTTGCTAGAGGTCGTTGGGGTTTCTTGACCGTTGAAAGTCGCGCGCTCAACGGGCGCTGGGGCCTTGGAGCGTCCAGAGCTGTAGGATTCCGATCGTTCGCGCTGGGGGGGCTGGATGCCGAGCGAGCAATTCCACTTCTCCACGTGCCACTTGAGTGCACCTGGATTCTGTGTCCAAAACAACAGGGTTCAATTTTGGTAGAACCTGCAGGCATTTGCGGCTCGGGCACTCTGGCGATTACTAATTCTTTAGTAAACTGAGGGGGCCGCGGTAACAACACTCTTTAGAGCCGGTCTCGCCCAGAAATCGTACCAAGGTCACTTCTCCTAGCAAAAGTTCCAGAAAGGCGCTCCATTCGCGACAGGTGCAGGACCATTCGCGCGACTACGCCTCTGGCCTCTTCTACGTGGACTGTTTAAAGGTCTCAAGTGAGGCAGAGTCCTCGAGCAGAAGAGCCAGGGTGCAGAACGCCCGCGCCCAATCCTTGTTCTCTGGCCTGTGACCGCATTCGGCCCGCCCTCCGCACCTCTATAAGAGGCACGCAGAAGAGCGCACTCGGAGCACCGCCCCCAGGCGCGCTACTTCTCCGGCTCTTCAAGCGCCGCACCGCTGTCCCCACAGCTGCAGGACACTGGTTCCTCCCCTTCGCGGCCCCCAGCAACGGGGTGATTTGTCGTCTCCTCTGCTCCCTTGCTCTCCCGGACTTAGGCAGTCTTCCACCGTGCTGATTCGCAGGTGAGCAGCGCTGTAGCGCCGCTGTCCGGCAAGCTCACCTTGCACAGCCCAGCGCTGGCGCAAAACTCTGGTACCCTGAATGATGAAGAACCCGATGATGGAAGCAGTGTCTCTCCTCCTGGAGAAGTTGCTCCTCATCTCCAACTTCAAGCTCTTGGGCGTGTGCGCTCCTGGAGGAGGGACAGGGAGGAACCGTCCCTATGAAATCAGCTCTTTTCTCCGGGGCGATGTGCTGGAGGTGTCACGGACTCATTTTACCCACTACGGGATCTACCTGGGAAACAACCGTGTAGCCCATCTAATGCCTGACATCCTGTTGGCACTGACCAATGACAAGGGACGTACTCAGAAAGTGGTCTCCAATAAGCGTCTCATCCCCGGAGTCATTTGCAAGGTGGCCAGCATCCGTGTGGACACAGTAGAGGACTTTGCCTACGGAGCAGACATCCTCGTCAATCACCTAGACGAGACTCTCAAGCAGAAATCATTGCACAACGAGGAGGTGGCATGCAGGGCTGAGCAGCAATTGGGGCTGACCCCCTACAGCCTACTGTGGAACAACTGCGAACACTTTGTGACTTACTGCAGATATGGCGCTCGGATCAGTCCGCAGGCTGAGAAGGTAGGAGAGACTTATAGGAGCTGGGGCCGGGATCCGGGATCTTTTTGGACATCTCCCTAGCCACACCCTTCTTAGGTCTGGTGTTTCTAGGGAAGCTCTAGAAATACAGGAAATACAGGAATACAGATGACAGTATTCCTGACAACTAACAATTCAGACACTTGAGACAATGGGAGGGCACGATTATCCAAACCACAACAGTTAGGGTTGTTTGTAAGAGCATGGGTTGGGGACTGTTTACTCAAGTATGGGTAACTAAAAAGGGGAAAATGAGCCCCCTCCCTTGAGTGCCGGCTCCCTCTATCACAGCAGGAAGCCTTTCGAACACGGCCCGTCTCCACTCCCCGCTCCAGCATTAACTCCACACGGGCTCAGAGAACCGAGGAGTTTTTACACTGATAATGAGGATAAGTCTAGTGTGAAATTTAAGTCCCTCTCTTTTTAGCTTTTACTATTTTTTACACCTTTTCTACAGTGTATCTTTTGTCTGACTTATTGCCAGAATGGGTTCAAATGCCTTTTTTCAAATGTCTCGGTGTTTACAAAAGCAAACCTAACACCTTCTACATATCTACTGCTCCCTCTCCCCTCTCTTTTATGAGACACGGTCTCATTGTAGCTAAGGCTGACCTCAGGCTCCTAATCTAGCCTAGGATGACTCTGAACTCCCAACCCTCCTACTTCTACCTCCCACAGGTATGCTTCACCACACCCAGTTCTGAGGAGCAAACCTAGGGCCGGCTGAATTCTAGGCAAACACCCAACTGAGTTACATTTCCAGTCTTAGAAATTTCGCCTTTCTGGGGATGCCTCCTGGGCTGATGGTCAAATGAATAGAGTAGGGGGACGGAGAGTAGTGAGGGAGAGAAGATAAGGAAGGGGAAGGGAGGGAGGGGAGGAGAGGTGTGTGTGTGTGTGTGTGTGTGTGTGTGTGTGTGTGTGCGCGCGCACATGTGTGAGAAGCAGGGTCTGTGTCCTAGACGGGTGGGTGTCTAATTCTAAGTAGGCAGTTATGACCTTGCACTTCTGATATTAGTACTCCACCACCCAAGTGCCAGGATTTATTGGCACGTATCACCACACTTCATTTGTGTGGTGTTGGGAATTAACACCAGAGCTTCATGCATTGCAAGCAAGTGCTCTACCACCTGAGTTACATTCTCAAGTCTTTATTCAGTTTGATTTTAACCACTTTATATCTTGTTAGTGTAGCTGAAGAGAAACATTAGGTGTTTGTCCTATAAACGATGTATGGATGGCTAATAGGATATTGGATATTTCTTTAGATATTATGTAAAACTTTGACTAGGGATGGCCTTATATTCACATTGTGGACTAAAACACAGTCAAGCTTGGATTAATTTCACGTGGATCACTAGACTATATACTTATAACAGAATATAATTACACCAGTATCTGTGGCTGGTCCTTGACTGTATTAAACTAATAATCTAGAATTATGTCAAACACAGTGCTGCACCTCTTTGACCTCAGCAGGAGGCTGAGGCAGGAGGATCCCTGTAGCTCAAGGTCAGCCTCTTCTATATAGAAAGCTCCAGGAAACCAGGGATACACAGTGAAACTCTCTCAAAGCAAGGAAAAAGAGAATATGAAAACCAGGGCTGCAGAGATGATTCAGCAGTGTAAGAGTTCATACTGCCCTTGCAGAGGACCCAAGTTTACTTCTCAGCACCCACAGGTGCCTGTAACACTAGCTCTGGGTAGGGTGTGTTGTTGATACCTCTGGACTCCACAGGCACCTACACTCCTGTGCACACAGACACACACATACACATAATTAAAAATAACAGAAAAGCATTAAAAATTAAAGATTTTAGAAATCTTCCCAGCTTCAGGATATTCCATTAAGCTCTGGAGTTCTGGGTCAACTTGAGCAATACAGCAAGATCTCATCTCATCTACAATGCCATACTCTAGAAAAGGATCATGGGTCTAGTAGGAATAGCAAAAATCACACGAAATGTTTTTATTAAATTTTAAATTCTAGCATTAAATTCTAGCAATGACAATGGTACAGAAATAGCTGTCAAGAAATATAGCAGTAGTAATAATTGTAATAACTTACATTGAAGAACAACTGTTCTTTTATATGAAAGATTTTTATTTCATTTATCTTCAGGGCAACCCTGGTATTCCCATAAGGCATTTAAGATCTCTGTAAGTTTGAGACCAGCCTGGTCTACAAAGCAAGTTGTAAGGCAGCTAAAGTTACACAGAGAAAAAAAAACCCTGTCTCAAAAAAAAAAAAAAAGACATTTAGCCAGTCTGGACTTCCTTCTTTATGGGAATCACCCAACTGAGTTACCCTTTCCCTTCCTTATCCTCTCTCCCTCACTACTCTCCGTCCCCTGCTCTATTCATTTGACCATCAGCCCAGGAGGCATCCCCAGAAAGGCGAAATTTCTAAGACTGGAAATGTAACTCAGTTGGGTGATTCCCATAAAGAAGGAAGTCCAGACTGGCTAAATGTCTTTTTTTTTTTTTTTTTGAGACAGGGTTTTTTTTTCTCTGTGTAACTTTGGCTGCCTTAGAACTTGCTTTGTAGACCAGGCTGGTCTCAAACTTACAGAGATCTTAAATGCCTTATTTGATGTCACACAACAAATAAGGCAGAGCAAGAATACCATTTCCAAGTACTTTTTACATGTGAAGAAGTGATACAGTAGAATGCACCCACTGAGGGTGGGTACCATATTTGATGTCTCTATTTTAGAAGCCAGTTATGTGTCACATAACTGATGATGAATTTTGCTATGGCAACTCAGTATGACTGACTCTATGCCTTTAGACGTTAAGAGACGAAACAGGTGTCACCAAATTTTAGGCTAATGAAGTAGAAGAATTGCCTATTTTTTTTCAAGGTTAGCAACTTCCTTCTGAGGTCAGTTTTAGAATATACTAATTAGTATTAATCAACTTACTGTTGCCTTTACCCTTTAATGCTGGGTAACTTTTATGCTGTGCATTTTATAGTGTTCTGTAACACTCTGTATTTTATTAGTTCATAAGTCACTGGGAACATAAAGTGTTCCTGGTAGAGACAAAACAACCAGAAAGACTACATAGTAGTGTAAGTGCTTTCTTTTAGTCATGGTTGCTAATATTCTTAGCTTTTCTTTTCAGTTTTATGAGACTGTGAAGATCATCATTCGTGATCAGAGGAGCTGTCTTGCTTCAGCTGTCTTGGGACTGCTGTCCATTGTCTACGCTGGCCTGGCACCATATACGGCCCTTCCTGCCCTCTATATTCCATTCTGCTTGTGGATGATGTCTGGCTAGCTTCCAGCCGTCACGTGAATGTGTATGTATTTTCTGTGGGACTATGTTTATATTTATAGAACACAAACATTATAAGCTTGTTGAGAAAATGTGGCTTTCAATACTGTGTTCTAGATTTTAAACAAGTGATTAGAACCCTACAAAGTGCTTACAATGTAATCCACGACAGAGCCCTTCTGTGTCCTCTGGGGCAGGTCTGCTGTGGAGCAGGACAGCCTGTCCGGACTCAGCGGCCCCAGAAAAGCAGACCCTGAGGTGACAGCCACAGGAGATTGCTTGGGCCACTCTTTTCCTCCTGTAATCATCCTGCTGCCAGGCTAAACAACTGATCACTAATGTCACTGTCAATGTATTCTGCTCACTGAATGACTGACACTAAAGGCAACATTTTCTCTCATTTAGATGAACATGTTTGATAATTAGCCATAAAGAAACCAAATCTCATATTCTGTTTTGCCTTTCTTCATGTAATAATCAATTTCAAGTCAGTCAAGAATATTATTTTCATGTCTTGAGATCAGTATTATGGAGCGTAAGGAATTAACTGGCCATAAAGCATAGAGATGTTTTCTACTGCACAAACAGTGGTAGTAGCTATTTATATTCAATTTTCAATAGTCTGGTACTGTATGGCTACTTTAAAAAAGGTAAACAGATAGAGGATTGAAGTAATTCCAGTATCTGGTGCACACACACACTACATAAATATACCAGTATCTGCACACATATAGATAGATAGGTAAACTGTATTTCTGGTTACTTTATTATACTAATGTAATTATATCTACAAAGGTGAACATAACAGGTAAACATAAAATAAAGTCTGATTTTCTTCCCTATGCCCTTAAAACTGTATATATGTCATTGGTTAGTTATTTTTTAAAGCTAAATTTATTGACATCCTTTAAAAAAAACCCTCAGATTTGTTTCTGTTAAGTATTTTCTGGACCAACAAACCTCTCTTCTGAGGCATTAAGTCAATCAGACCAAATTAGATCAAATTAGAAGACGACCAGGTTTGATGGACACCAGTGCTCCTGGCACGGGGGAGGGGGGGGGCGGAGGGGGAGGGCATGACACACGGAGAACTGGAACAACTCAGAAGAGGGAAAAGGGGCTACCACATGCTCGTTAGTCCTCTAGGGGGCAGTTTAAATAGCCTGTGGGAGTGGTCTTGAACTTCCCTTGGGAGGGGTCACCATTTGGCAGGCATTCTTGGAGGTGGAGTTTGGACTGAGGCCACACCCATAGGAGGTGGCTTGATCCAGAGTTTATGCCCAACATTCCAAGAAGGATGCCAGGGGGCTGGGGTGAAGCACCCCAATCAAACATTCCAGACTTTTTTGGGTAAGGATGTTAGGGGCTGAAGTGATGCTTTTAATTAAACAGTTTTACTGTCAATTTTCCACTTTAAGTGTAGTTTATGAACTTATTAGAGGTGTGTCACAGTAATATATAAAGCCTGAATAAGTAAGTCAAAGGAAATGGAAGGTGATTTTACAGAATCCACTAAACTAGTCTGTTGAAGACTTTAGCAAATTGACTAAAAATGACACCACAGGTTGTAGTTGCATTTCAGGTATTGGAACTGTCTTATCAGAGGTTGTACATGCCTATGACACCTGCATGCAGAAGGCAGAAGCAGCAGGTGAAGCGCTCCAGGTTTGTGTGGGCTGGAGGACGACACTTGCCTGTTAAATGTCAGGAGTTATAAACCAGGTACTAGAGAGGTGACTTGCACGTGAGAGCTACTGCTGATCCTGCAGAGGACCAGAGTTCAGGCGCCAGTAAGCCCTGGTGGCTCACAACCTGTAACTCTTAATTCCTGAAGCTCCAGCACCCTCTTCTGACCTCCATGAGCATAGCACATACACTGGAGACATACCACCACACACAGGCAAAACACTCACCCACATAAATTAAAAATAAAGCTTACAAAAGAAGGAATCACAAAATAGCTAAGCATGGTGCTACACTGTTAGTCCCAACACTTGGGATGTGAAAGCAGAAGACTGGGAATTTAAGAGCAGCCTGTTACACAGGGGATTTAAGACTTGCTTGCATCCCACAGGGGATTTCAAGACTAGCTTGCACTACACAGAGAGTTCAAGGCCAGTGGGGGCTACAAGACCTAATCTCAAAACAACAACAACAAAGGAACCACAAAACAGTGATTCTTACAGAGAAAAGGAGGAATTGTTTTAGTCAGTGTTCCAATAGGAGCAAAACTGAAGAGCAGATCTTTGTTTAACTGAGGTTTTATTGCCGTGAGTTTTCCTACAATAAATTAAGTTGGGGTATAATGATAATTAAACTTTGTTTAGTCTCCTAATTAAACATTTAATTACTTACATGCTTTATGTAACTAAAACATTAAGTGGCAAAATCAAAGAATCTAGGGCTGAAGAGATGGCTCAGAGGTTAAGAGCATTGCTTGCTCTTCCAAAGGTCCTGAGTTCAATTCCCAGCAACCACATGGTGGCTCATGACCATCTTTAATGAGGTCTGATGCCCTCTTCTGGCCTGCAGGCAAATACACAGACAGAATATTGTATACATAATAAATAAAATATTTTAAAAAAAATCAAAGAATCTAGGTGTTCTATGGGCCTGTTCCAACCACTTACATTTTAGCCTTAGGCATTGTCATGCTGAGAGCCATTGTGTTGGTGTCATTTCCCTTCATCCTGGGAGCACTTGTGTAAGTGAACTCATAGTGAGCTGTTTTTCAAACATCAGTATTGTAGGCAGCGGAAAATACTGTTTGACATTAAATGTGTTCGTAGACAGTGGTTCTCCTTACAGTCTATGAAGTTCTTGGGGCTGGAATCAACATAAGTATCTCGACTCTCTTCCATCATGAGACCAAGAGGCAATCCATCATTCGTCGGATGCTCATCTCACTCTGTGCTAAGCATTGAAGTGCTGCAATTTCACGTTCATTTTACTTTTCTTCCTCTTTTTTAGAGACAGGGTCTCACTCAATAGACCAGATTTGACTCAAATTCACTCACAGAGTCATGCGGGCCTCAGCTTCCCAAGTACTGGGATTAAAGGTGTGCTCCACCACTCCTGGCCTAATACCACTTTTTAGCCAGCTATAGCAGCCTGTATATAGTGTTGGGGAATACAGAATAAAGAACAAGCAATCCTGCCTCAGGACTCAGGAATTTACTTGAAGGAGGCAGTAAGAAGCAGGAAGCTGAGACTGAGTTTATTTTGTTACAATGACATCATTCAACTGTCCTTTGTAGTTGAGGGAGGGAGGAAAGGAAGGAAGGACGGAAAAGGTAAATGTCCCTCAGCATTGGAATTGCTGAACTTGTAGGTAAGAGGGTATTATCCCTTTTGTTGCTTCGGTTTGAGTAATTAGCTAACAAGGAAGAAAAATGTCAGTTACAGAGAAATCCTGAGCCAATCATTTCTTTCCTATCCCAAAACAGGCAGGTTAAATTCCTCCAGACTTCCTCAGTCAAGGTTCATCCTTATGACCCAAGTTCCTCAGATAATAATATGTCTATTCTACTGACACAGCGGTAGCCAAGTCACATCACTGTCGAGTGTCACTGAAGACTGACCTGTCGATCACAAAGAGTTCTCAACCCCAACCTCTGGTGTCTCAGAATTCGAAACACCATTTAAAATAAAGAAATGCAGATGCAGCAAGGTTTTGTTGAAGCCCTAAGAGAAGACAATTTTCTCCTGGTAAAGCAAGGCTATTTTATAGACTTTTTTTTCTTTAATTAAAAAAAATTTACTCTAAAGCCAGGTGATGATGGCATGCCTTTAATCCCAGCACTCAAGAGGCAGAGGCAGGCGGATCTCTGTGAGTTTAAGGCCAGCCTGGTCTACAAGAGCTAGTTCCAGGACAGGTTCCAAAGCTACAGAGAAACCCTGCCTTGAAAAACCAAAACCAAACCAACCAACCAAACACAAAAAACAAAAATCTCTGTTATATGCTTTTATATATGCTTTTGTTTAAAACTGATAAAGAACATAGGCTAATATTGTCAGTCTCCTAAGAGTTAATTTAAAAGAACAAAAGAATCCTAATGGGCCTGTCCAAGATCTGGGCAGGAAAATGTTACAGACTTTACACAGCATGATGTCTCCCTAGACATGTAGCTCTGTAAGACGGTGCCTGGTTCTGTCCCCCTCACACTGGAGAGCGTTTCCTTTGCCGGCTGCTTTGCTCGCTGCCCACGCTCATCTCCTTTGCTCTAGTTAATATCACCTGTCTTCTTCACTGTGCTCTACCTGGATCCTTTCAACAAGGAACACAGCAGTCCCAGGGGAAGTAGAAGGACATCTCTGTTACACTATCAATACTGAGGCAGAAAGAGCTCCCCTTCCTAGGCTGTTCTACACTCGGAACAGTAAGCAAAGTCACAAAGCCACGTGAGAGTATTTACCGCAGTGAAGACCAAACAAACAATAAGAGTAAGGTTTTGTGTCTAAGTAGAGCTTTAAGAATAACACTCCCTGTCAGAACAGCTAAGATCACTGAAACAAGTGACAGCCCATGCTGGAGAGGATGGGGAGCAAGGGAAATACAGGTCCATTGCTGGCAGAAGTATAAACTTGTACAGCTACTATAGAAATCAGTACGAGGATGGCAATCTACCTATTTCAAGATCCAGCTATACCATATTTCCAAAGGATTCATCATCCTTCCACAGAGACACTTGCCCAACTGAATTCATTGTTGATCTATCCACAACAGCCTGAAACTGGAAATAGTTCCAGGCCTCGAACTGTGTTTCATCTAGTTGAGCTGTTGGCCAAAAAGGTCCCATGGGAATCCCCAAACAACTCAGGCTGTTGCCAAGGCTATCCTTTCGCCTCAGAAAACTGACAGCAAAGTCCCATTGTGTAAGACAACACCTACCCAACTCACTGAACATGGAGAAGTTGAGCTGGTGCCTACATACAGCCTTTACCACCAGGATTTTGGTGAAGGAATCTGCATGCTACCAAAAGAGAAATGGAAACACATATCTAGCCACAAACTATCCTGTCTGCAAGATATGCTAGTGCAGAGGAGGCTTAAAACCATATCTGATGTCATTTAAGGCCCACTTCATGAGATGGAACCTACACCCAACACTGCTTGGGTGATCAAGAACATACGGTAAAACCAAATACTACTGTGGTTTTTAAAAAGTAGCAATAAAATGCTTCCTAATGACATTCTGATATACTCATAGATCAGTGCCTTCTTCAGCCATCATCAGAGAAGCTCCCTCCTGTAGAAGATGGAACAAATACAGAGATCCACAGCTAGACAATGGGCAGAGTGAGAGACCCTGGAAGACTCAACCCAACACCGCCCCTCAGGGCTCCGGGAACCCTGTGCAAGTGAAGGCAGAAAGAGTTTTAGAGCCAGAGGAGACAGAGGACACCAGGAAAACAAGGCTCTACATGATCAAAGTACATATGGACCCACCGAGACTGAGGCACAGCATGGGGCCTGCAATGATCTGTACCAGGTCCTATGTGTATATAAATTATGGTGTCCAGTTTTGTGTTTTTATGGGATTGCTGGGTATGTGAATGAGTGGGTCTCTGATTCTTGTGCCTTCTCTTCAGCTCATTCCCCTCTGTTGATTTGTTTCATCCAGTTCTAATGTCTTTGCTTTATCTTTTCACATTTTATTTATTATTCCTTAGAAATCCGTTTGCTTTCTAATGAGAAACAAAAGGGATGTAATTGGGAAGGGAGGTGGGGAGAAACTGGGAGGAGAAAAGGCAAAGGAAAACCACAATCATGTTATACTATCTGTGAGAAAATACTATTGTCAATAAAAAGGGAAAAGTCAGGGGCTGGAGAGATGGCTCAGTGGTTAAGAGCATTGCCTGCTCTTCCGAAGGTCCTGAGTTCAATTCCCAGCAACCACATGGTGGCTCACAACCATCTGTAATGAGATCTGGTGCCCTCTTCAGGCATACATGCAGATAGAATATTGTGTACATAATAAATAAATAAATATTAAAAAAAGGGAAAAGTCAGAAAGAAAGGAAGGATAGAAGGAAGGAAAAAAAGAAGAAAGAAAGAGTTGCTCATCTTTTCCCAAGGTGCTGCCCACTTTGGGAAAAAACTCAAACTCAATATTACAAGCAAGAAGCAATGTCACAGAGGGCCCTGTTCTAGAGGAGTCTGACATCACTTACAAAGCATCGCCCAAACCTTCTCACTGTCTCAGGTGAGGTATTAGGAATAAGCAATTTGACTAAGTTGCAAGGAAGAGAAATGCAAATATTATGGTTAAAAGTTTACTTAAGGATATATGGGGAGTGGGGTGTATAGGAATCAATGCAGGGTATGGCAGTTTGAATAAAAATGACCATATAGGCCCATATATTTGCACGCTTAGTCCCCAGTCGATCAACTGGAAAGGATTATAGGGTTTGGTCTTGTCGGAGACGTGACTCTGGAGATGGATGGGTTCTGAGGTTTAGAAAGTCTCTCTACCTGCTGCCTATGGATCAGGATGTATCTCCCAGATACTGCTCCAGCCTCATGCCTGCCTGTCATGCTCCCTGCTGTAATGATAATGGACTGACCCTCTGACACTAGTAGAAAGCCCCCAATTAAATGCTTTCTTTTATAAGAGTTGCCTTTGTCATGGTGTCTCTTCACAGCAATAGAGCAGTAACTAAGACACAGAGAGTGTTCACTTCCTGTTCAGCTTGCTATTGACTGTGTATTCCAACACCACTTTTACACAACATCATTTTGTTAATACTAGGTACTAGTCTTATAATCTTTTCTTTTTTTTTTTTTTGGTTTTTCGAGACAGGGTTTCTCTGTAGCTTTGGAGCCTGTCCTGGAACTCCCTTTGTAGACCAGGCTGGTCTCGAACTCACAGAGATTCGCCTGCCTCTGCCTCCCGAGTGCTGGGATCACAGGCGTGCGCCACCACCGCCCGGCCTAGTCTTATAATCTTGATCAGGGGTCTGTGGGGGCCCATAGGATAAAGGATTTGTCTAGCTGGGTGGAGTCCTGAGAGTTGGGGCAGTCAATCACGAGGCCAAGGGACTATCCTTCAGAAAGGCAATGTGATGTCTGACCTTGGTGTCAATTTGACTACAGCTGGAATCAACAAACACTCAAGATGCTGAGCACATCTGTGAGGAATTTTCTTAATCAGAGTATTTGTGGCATGAGGACCCTTCCTAAATCTGGGCCACATCTTGTGGTGGTAGCTCACATAAAAGGACAAGGAAGAAGGAAACTTCTTGCTGCCTGCTGGCCCTCCCTCTCATTGGTAAATTAATCTGCCCTGTTGCTGTGGCTGGTATTAAATCCAGCTTCTTCAGGATCCAACGTAGACCAGCAGCTCTCCAGGAATGCCTCAGGACTCCAGTACCAGACTGGGTCTGTCAAGACATCCAGCCTCATGGACTGAGCAATTTTCCAGCTGACGACATGTTCTGCCTTTTCATTGTGAGACAGACATTATTAGAGCTTCCCAGAGTTCATCCTGTAAGTCAGTCTAATAAATACCCTTTGATATAATCCTGATTCTACCAGTTCTTTTCCTTTAGAGAACCCTGACTAAAATGGGCAAGTCTACCACAAGTTATGCTTAGAGACAGGAGAACTAATTGTCCTTTAATGAGGTACTTTTCTTTGCCAGAATTCCCAGCCATTAGCATTAGTTGCTCACAAAGTCTAAAGCTCCTTACTTTTCTGAATTATGGAAAGACTCTCAAGAACAACTTTATTGAAATTTGAGAGAAAAACAACAAAGCAATAAGCTATAAATCTCAGCAGCTACCAGAAGGAGATAGAAAACAGCAAAGAGGGAGCTATGTTTCTAAGTCAGGGTCTGAGGAAGCTGGCAGGCTCAGCGATGGAATTTAACAAACAGCTGTATGGTGGAGCAAGCAAGGGTGTGTAATGAATGAACAGAGAAGCCCTGAGCATCAAGCAAAGCACATCTAAGCTTGGGCTAGTCTTTGACGCAACAAAACGTTAGTTTTCTGAGTTAGGACTCAGAAAAGCAAAGTAGGCAGGCCAGCACCATTATGCTCTCTCTGAAAAAGGCTATAAACATCTGTAGGACATGAGGGAGACTTCTAGGAAGTAGAAATTAATGATCTCATTAAAGAATAATTATTTTTCTCTATCTCCATTGCATAATAGCTTGGAATGTCACAGCTCCACCCAGGACTAAAAGTTAGGTTCAATTCTATTCTTTAAAAAATCATTTAAAAGTTTATCTGCATGTGTGGCTGCATGAGGACTACCATGGAGGCCCTGAAGAAGGCAGCATATCCTGTGGAACTAGGGTTACAGGCAGCTGAGAGCCACCATGGATATTCTGGGAACAGAACACAGGTCCTCTGCAAGAGAAGTAGGTGTTTTTAATCCTCTCAGACAACTCTCCAGCTCCTCAAATTCTGTTCTTAACCTCAGTGGGCCTCAACAAAGCCTGGAAGCTTTTGCTTTTTCATAAAAAGGCACTTCCCATTCCAAGTGGAGCAACGACATGCAGCACAGTCTACATGTGATGGGATTCTGGCACTGTGGCTTCGAAGGTTGCTAAAATCTATGCAGCTACTTAAAAAGCTATTTTATTGTATGTGTATAAATGTGTGCCGGCATGTATTTATGTGCACCACACGCATAAGTGGGCATACGGTGCCTGAAGGAGTCTCCTGGAACTGGAACTACAGAGGAGTCTAAGTCACCATGTAAGTGCTAGGAACGAAATCCAGGTCTTACCCCTGAGCCATCTCTCCAGGCTCCTCTCTAGCTACAGACGAGAAGACTGGAAATAAGTTACTGGCATTCGAAAGGATGGGGGCATCGCTTGCTAGACACACTCCTCACATTTCAGTTATGAAGCCAAAAAACTTCATAATCACTATATCTGAAAGCAAAGGAACAAAAGGCACAAGAAAAGATAGGGAAGAAAATAAAAAAGTGTATTTTAAAATAGGGGATAAAAATTTACAGCACCTCAGAATGTTACGGCCAGGTTCTGTTGAGGGGTGCTTCACCAGATCATCAACAGTGTCTTTATCTTGACTGTCAACTCGAGAAGACTTGGAATCACCATGGAAACAACTATGTGGACAAGCTGTAAGACACTATGTAGACGAGGCTAACCGAGGTGGCAAGGCCTCCTCTACATCTGGCTATGTTTCGGGATTGGATAAGCAGAGGAGGTGAGCTGGGCACCAGCACTTGCCACAGCTCTTGACTGTGGACACACTGCTGCCAGACCGTCTTTGCCACCATGGCTGTAGCCTTGTTATCTGTAAGGTAAATAAACCCTTCCTTTCGTAAAGAGCTGCTATTTGGAGGTATTTTGTCACGAAAATGAGAAAAGTAATTAACACAGAGCAATTAAAAGTTACCTAATGCCAGACACGTAAGTCCCAATGAAGATAATCAAAAATGACATCATTCAACAACGACGGGCTTCACAGTAAATTTTTCAGTGAGGGTGACATACATGAAATTCCAGAGGAAGAACTGAAAATAAATAATAGTCCAACAAAATAAAAAACACCATTAATTTCTGAATTGAAATTTTGGAAATGAAAAGTTCAGTAAGTTGATAAAAAACATCAAAAACCTCACTAACAGTTAGATCAAGCAGAAGCTACACTATCAGGGATTTAAAATAGGACAGATAAATTAGCAACAGCCAGATAAAAGAGATAAATTAATAAAGATTATAAGCAAGACCTTCAAGATGCAGGTGCAACATTAAAAAACAAAGCTTACAAATCATGGGAACAGAAGGAAGAGTCATACAAACTACAGACCAAGAAAATATACTCGGCAAAATCACAGCCAAAGCGGGGTGTAGTGCACGTCTTTAGTCACAGCATTCACAAGGAAGAGGTGGATGAACCTCTCTGAGTTCATCACTGGTGTGATGGTCCACATTGTGAATTTGAGGCCAACCAGACGTCTTTAGTCACAGCATTCACGAGGAAGAGGTGGATGAACCTCTCTGAGTTCATCACTGGTGTGATGGTCCACATTGTGAATTTGAGGCCAACCAGAGCTATGTAGAGAGACCTTGTCTCAAAACAAAAGCAAGGAAAAACAAAACAAATCTAAAAAAAAACCTTTTGGCAAAAATTTCCTAATCTATGATAAGAGACATTCATCAAAACATAGGAGGCATTAAAATACCAAACAGTTAAGCTCAAAAAAGAAAGCCCCAAATCATTTTATATTTAAAACTAAGACAGATAGGTAGCAAAGAGTACTGCAAGCTACAAGAGAAAAGGACCAAGTCACATACAGAGACACCTCATCAGAATAACAGCACATTTCTCAACAACAGAAGCATGGGATGATGTTTGCACACGTGGAAGAACAACAACCGCTATCTCAGGTTACCGTGTGCAGTCAAACTCTCCGTGACAACTGACACAACAGCATTCCACGGTGATGACAAACTGAGCGCATTCCTGACCACTAAGCTAGACAAGAAATTTGGATATTAATTAAATTAACTGTTTATTCAACTCACTAATCTTTTTGTGTGTTTCATGATCATATATTTACATTTTGCTAAAATAAGTTTTCATATTTCCTGGTTCTTTTCTTTGGTCTTTCCTGGGGGAATGCGCTCTGATAAAGTGGGAGGAGCCTGCTTCGTGTCAGGCTCCTGATTGGCTGGTACCATGGGAAAATGATTTCAGTCCTCATTTTTCTGAGCATAAGAGGGTATTCCTGAGTGCCAGAGGTGATCGTGTGCTGGTCAGTGGACTCGGCATGTGGATGTGCTTAGTCAGTTAACCTAGAGACTGCCGATGACGCTACCTCCCATACTGTGAGCAGCGGCATTAGGCTTACAGTTCCTTCTTATAACTGCACATCAGGGGTTTGTTTCTGATAATAATTACAGAGGCTTGTCATGGTTTGAGTGCAAATGAAATGCGTGCAACAGGCTCATCTGTCCGGTGCTTGCTTGATCCCGGCAGTGCTGTTGTTGGAGGCTGAGCTAGCTGAAGAAAGTGCATTACAGGAGCTGTGCCTCTGAATATTGTATTTGTGGGTCCAACTCCCACCCCCCCGCCATTCCCTGCCCCTCACAGTGAGAAGCCTCTGCAACACGTTCCTGGAGTTAACTACTACCTAGTACAAACCACAAATTCTGTCCTCATCAGAATTTCCTTCAGTTTGTACTGATGGTAACTGGGGCCTTGGAACTGGGTGTGACACTTAAACCTTGACATTGAGCTACATACACACCAAGACCACGATTTCTTTGATTGTCAGTCACAGGACAACATAGATAGAACACAAGATGGCTCATTCTTGTCACCTGAAAAGGCACTGTTGAAGCACCTACCTTGCCTTAGAGACATCTTGAAAATGGCTCAGGGTTTTGAAGTGATGGGAAGCTCTGGTCATTCAGTCACTCTGCTGCAGAAGGTATCACACCACCAGAGAGAGGGTCCAGTGGTCACTCTGCTGCAGAAGG
>NC_022009.1:123237668-123241971 GCF_000317375.1 Microtus ochrogaster | reverse complement strand
CAAAGAGAAAACATAAACTTTTGAAAGGGCGCCATCTTGACTGAAGGGTAAGCAGATCAAAGCAGAGCTGTTTCCTGTGCCAGAGTTCCATACTGGTGACAAGAGTTGTAGAAACAAACAAGCAGCTATCATGGGTTTTGATCTGTGTCATGACTGCCAGCTATGGATGGAGGAGTCTCTCCCAACACACTGACCTTTCTATGGGAAACTCACCCGTATTCCCACCAGGGAGCTGGAGAGCAAACATTTATAACGACTTCCCGTTGTTTTCCTTACCTTTTGGGGGTCTGTATATAGGGCATCTAAGGAACTAACTTCTAAATGTTCCAAAGCTTGCATTTTATTTGGGAAAAATCTACTTACATATGTTCAACCTATTCTCACTACCATTTTGCATATTCCTTCCATTTAAAAAAAATTTGTACTTTTTAAAAAATAATGTATAGGTGTGTGTCTGCATGCGGGTATGTGCTCCCAGAGGCCAGGAGTACTGGATCCCCTGGAACTGGACTTACAGTTGTGGCTACCTGACCTGGGGAGAGGAACAGAGTGTGGGTATTCTGGAAGAACGAAAACGATTTCTAATTGCTGAGTTATTTCTGCAGGCCCCCTTCCACTCTTTAGTGCCCACGACCTCTGGGCTGTGGTGGATCTTCTGTTTTCTTCTTCAGCAAAGGCTATTTCCTGCTTCTGGCTCCTTTCTAGTCAAAAGCTTATCTACATTTCACTTAATTTTTCCTTTGAATCACAGCTCCTCGGAAAGCCGGCGGGCTACCAAGAACTCTTTCACGTCCCACAGTGAAATATCGCCACCTACTGGCTATTCAAGGTTCCTCCAACAACCCTTATAAACCTATCTAAACTCTGTAGAATTAATTCCTTATGTAAAGGACAAGACATCCACGATATAAAAAGGTCTAGCAAATAGTATATAACATATCTTACGCCCCTGGCATGTCTAAGCTGTTTTTGAGGTAAAAAAAAAATCTTAAAAACAGCAGAGCCAAGCAAATCTATTGGACGAGGCTTAAGCTTCCGAGGCGGTATGAGGGTCAGAGCCTGGGCATCGCGCTCCCCTGGTGGGCACCTTTCGCGACAGGGCTTCCATATGCACGCTGCGGCACAACCGGAGCCCCCGCAGCCCGTGCAAACGCCTAGCGCCCTCACTAGCGCTCTCTGCGCGGGTTTCCCGTCCGTCAAACACGCCACACTGTGGCAGACGTTGTGTGGGAAGGGATGAGCATGCCCTAGACGGCTGCCGGCGTGGAGAGGCATCCACGGTTGGCACTGTCAGCGCGGTATCATCCAGGTCTCATGGTATCCGTTCCAAGGGGACCCGGAGAAGCTCGGGGGGCTTTGAAAGCCACCCCTCCCGTCGTCCTTTAGAAGGGTCCCCAGGACGGTTCTGCGTCAAACTTGTAGTTTTAAGACTGGCAAACTGCACCCGACCAGACAAAGAACTTCCCCAACCCACCTAGGTATCTCCCGGGCGGGGACGCACACCAGCTCAGACCGTAACTCGTCTGTCTCCTAACGCCTTCAAGCCTTCCCCGCGCCGAGCCCCACACGCTGGGATCCGCTTCTCTCGTCCCGATTGGCCAGCCAGACTGCCACTCCAGGTCCGCCCTTCCTATCGCTAGCGCCTCCGAGAGACTCGTGCATCGGTCCCGCCCACCCGCCGGCAGCGGCGGCCGCTGATTGGTCGTGGCGGGGGGCGCCTCCGCGTGAGGCACGCTCGGCTGAGGCGCGGAGCCCGAGGCCCCCGAGGCGCGAGGACGGCACGAGCCCCGCCGGCCACGCCCTTCTCCGCCCCGGCCCACGGCGACTCCTCCCATCCGCGGCTTCCGCCCCCCGGCGCAGATCCAGAGCTGGTGGCCGTTTGAGCTCGTTGGTCCCGGGATTGGATTTTAGGTCCGGCCTCGGAAGACCCGACGGGGTGAGGAGGCGGGGATGGGAGCCCCGGGGTGTCGGGCGGACCGCGGCCAACGGCCGCAGGCGAGGGGTAGCCGGGCCCCTGGAGTGGGGCGGCACCGTCGGGCGACGTCGGCGGGGCCTGGGCCTCCCTGCCACGGCCCTCGCCCTGAGGCCACCCCGGGTTCCTCGTGGGCCCAGCCGTGGAGCGCATCTGCGGGAGTGGCCGTAGGGAGCCAACTGCCTGACGCGGCCGCTAACGCACGCAGGGGTGCGGGAGGAGCAGCGGGGCGCGGGGCGGAGGCTGCACGGGGAAGGGGGTCTGGCTCCCGGCTCCGGGCTCCCGGGGAAATGTCCGAGGGGACCCGGCTCGGCTCAGCCGCCCCCTTGAGCCACCCAGGACAGAGTTAAAACCGGGAAGCACCGCAGGTAGCGCCCACGAGGCGGTAACGCGCCATCGTGTATGAATACGCGCGTGGAAACTCGGTAATCTGAATAACTGGACGTTTTCATTTCAAGGGTCATCGCAATGAGAAGTTCAAGAAACTTCCATTTGTGGTCATTCAGGATTAAGTTTACTTCGTGCTGTCATAGGTAGATTTGTGTCACGTGGTTAGAAATAGTGTTTTAATAACCGTGATTATTTACCACTAAGGACATAAAGATTGTTGTTACCGGTGTATTTACCAAATACCAACAGTGCCTTATTTCCCTCGTGTGGCTATGTTTAAATGCTAATTTTCATATTAGAGTCTTGAACTTTAACATTAATTCCGAAATTACTAAACCATGCCAAATGCAGACGTATTTATAAGATAAGGATTATTAATACCAAGAATATATGCAAATAAAGTATGTTATGTGGCTGAAATTAAATCCTAAGTGTTCAATTGTGTCGTTTTGTTGATGGCCACCATACTATAATTTTAAAAAAGGATTACAAATAAGTAGTTTGTATAAATTTAAAATTTTAGTGATAAGTATTATTTTAATATCTGATGGTTGGCAAGGAAGGAAAAATGGAAAATGTGATTTCTGTGTTCAAACTGATAAGATTTCAAATAATGTTATAGAAGACTGGTAGTTCACATATTTAGTTTGGACAAACATTTGTAGATATCCCTCATAAATTAAAAGAGCACATAACTTTGGTTTTCAGTATTTAAAAATTATTTATAATAATTTAAAACATTTTACATGTGTGAGAGAGTACAGGGACGGGCAGCTTTCAGGAGTTTGCCTCTCTCCTGATGGAGTTCTCAGGCTGGAGGGCAAGTGCCTTCACCCCTGCACACTGTGGCCCCCGAAGGACTGTTTTAAATACTTCTCTTTTTTATGATTTTAGATTTGTCTGTTCAACATAAATGAAATACCTAGTACTAAAACTTATAATATTTAACTTTTGCAATTAAACATACTCTTATTATTTAATAGAAATAATTTAACATGGAATTGAACTGATCCACCTGTGGACTTGTGTTTGGGAATTGTTTTATATGTATAGGACCACAGTTTTTATTTCTCAAGCATGTTGACTGTAGTGCCGTGTCTAAACTAAGCGCTTCTCAGAATCTCCGCTGACCTGTACTGACCAGTCTGGAACTTAACTAACATTCACAGTGTTTGGGCAATGCTGCAAAGATGTAGTGCACCTTGTAGAAAAGGGGTTTTAGATCTCTGATTATTAAACTGAACTTTTTAAAAGAATTAAACGTTATATATTGTTCAATTTTATAATCTAAGAAATGATGGCAGAGCTCTCTCTTCAGACCCATGAAATTTAAACTTCATGATTTGTTAGGATGCTATTAGCTAATGACATATATATTTCAGTATTTTAAAGATTTGTTGAGATTGTTAGTTGAATATTTGTCCTGTGATTAGTTAGTTATGCTATCCTGACATATCTTAGTGGGTTTGGGATAGTGATTCTTTTTCTTTTGAAATTAATTTAGAAAGAAATCTTTGTAAGTTTCAAAGTTTAGAAAAAAAAGATTTATCTTTGAAAGTTGAAGTAAAATATGTTTAAAAAATGTTATAAAACTTCCAGTTTACTGTTTCTGTTGATTTTGTTTCTCTTTTTCCCTTTCCAATAAATGATTGACATCATTCTTGCTCATTCTATTGCCCAGAACACCTTCATCTTTTATTCCATTCCCTAGGTTAGTGAACTAAACGTTTGTGGGACATTTTGGAATGTGGATACATATCTTAAAGTAACTGAAGACACTGAACCTGTAACTCTCAATACATGTACTAGCTTACACTCCTGCGCTTCTCTGTAACCCTCAATACGTGTGTTAGCTTACACTCCTGCGCTTCTCTGTAACCCTCTGTAACACATGTCTGCACCATTTTAAGGAGGTTTTAGGATAAGAATACACTATACTTA
>NC_022009.1:123197050-123237369 GCF_000317375.1 Microtus ochrogaster | reverse complement strand
TTTTAGGATAAGAGTACCCTATACTTACTAATGAGAAGATGGGATTGGTGATGTTAAGGAGGTTTTAGGATAAGAGTACGCTATACTTACTAAAGAGAAGATGGGATCGGTGATGTTCCTCTGTTTCTTAGTCCTGTGATTTCAAGTTTCATATTTTAAGATTTCTTGAAATGCACAGTCTTGCATATATCTTTGTAGCTATTCTGTAGTAAAAGGAGTGTTTTAGATATTGAACTGATTATTATTTCAACATAAGTGTGTAAACAGTCTCTTTAACATACACTTTAGTGACAATACTAACCTAAAATAGATGTGTGTAGGTAGCAGCAGGCATAGACTGGCTTGTGGAACTTAGTAGCCATTGGAGCTAGCTGTGAGTTACAGTAAAAACAAAAGTCCCATTTTTACATTGACTTTGACACATCAGGTAAAAGAAGAGAAACTGTATGTTGCTTTTTTAGTCAGTAAGTCACCTTTGTATGGTAGCAGTCTTTATTAAAACAAGTATCACTTTCCTAGTCTATGCATAGTCTAAGTATGATCTTTTGTGTTTGATGTTAGAATCAATGCTGTTCTAGACTAAATTGTTGAAGACAACTGATTTTAGAAGCTGAGTGTTGATAGGAGTTTGAGTTCCAGGTCTTTTTCAGTTGCTAGTTTCGCTATCTTACAAACAAGTATTATCTTTTTGCTTTCTTACATATATCGGTGGTGGTCCAAGGGCTTCTGGCATTTTCTTTCTACAGTATATTTAATAATGCTATAGAGGCAGACTCCAGAGTAAAGACCATCTTAAGTGGATATCTTTGAGTATATCTAACCTGAAATTTAAATATTCCAAACTCTAAATTTTTGTGTACCATTGTAGAACCTCAATGTCAAAGCCCACACAAGTGCATCAGAAATACTGTATTAAAAAAAATCCTTCAGTTTCTGTGGATGTAGGGTAGCATTCATCTTTAAGTTTGCTCCTATCTGCAAGATACTCATAATACCTCTGCTGTCCCCAAACCCAGAATTATTTGAATCTGAATTAGCATCTAAACACTTTAGATAAGGAATACTAAACCTGTATTGGTTAAAATTGTTTTAAAGAAATGAAGGGAAAACATCGAATTATTAAAGAAAAGTTCAAAAGATGGTCAGTTAATCTGTCTCATTCATATCTTTAATCTTTAGAATTTATCAGTTCTTTTACCAGAATGGGTTAAAAATATTAATTGGATTTGAAATCACATAAAATTTATTTAAATTATAGTTAAAGACACACATTTAGTGCTAATACAGGTTCAAAATCTTTTTCTTGATAGCAATTTATCTATATTTCCTGTTTCTTAAGTTAGGAGAACCTACTAATAATAAAGAGAAACAAGATGGTGTCTATTATTCTGAAACAAGCAGAGGAGAAGACTTTTACCTATACTGTAGTGGAACTTTTTTTTTAAATTCTCATATTACATCTCAACTTCAGTTTCTTTTCTCTTCTCTCAGTCCGCCCATCCTCTCTCCCTAAGATCCTCTCCTCCTCCTTTCCTTTCAGAAAAGGGCAGGCCTCCCCTCCCAGGGCTGTCAACCAAACAAGGTTTATCAAGTTATAGTAAGATTAGGTGCATTCCCTCATATTAAGGCTGAACAAGGCAATCCAGCAGGAGGAAAAGGGTCTCAAAAGCGGGTAACAGTCAGAGACAGCCTCCATTCCCATTGTTAGGAGTCCTGCAGGAATACCAAGCTACACAACCTTAACACGTGCAGAGGACCTAGGTCAGACCCTTCAGACTCCCTGTCCTTCCTTGCTTCAGTGGATTCTTGGGTCCCTTTCTTGTAAATTGTAGCTTTATTATGTAAATAACCCCAGCACTTGATGGGCTGGGTCAGTTCAAGGACAGACAACCTGGGCTGAGTAGCAAGATTCCTCACCTGCAGAATTTTCATATACACGTTTAACAAAACAAATATTCAGACTCAAATGATGTTCATGAGGAGATATTCCATATCACGAGAGAACATTGTTAGTTTTTAAGCACTGCTCAGACTAGAGGGTGTTTTGTTTGGTTTGGTTTTAGTTTTTTGAAGTGTTTGCATTTGTTTGTTTGTTATTTAATTTTGGAGACAGGGTCTCACTATGTATCCCTGGCTGGCTTGGAACTCCCCAGATAGACCAAACTGCACTCATACTCAAAAAGATCGGCCTCCCTTGACCTCCAGATTGGATTAAAGTTCTGTCGACTAGATCTAGGATATTTTAAAGATGTTTTATGATTATAAATTATGATTATGATTTTATGATTATATTGAAAAGATGCATGCTAATTTCTCTGTAAGTTGGTTCCTCAGGCACTGGCCATCATTTACTTATGTATTTTGAGTCTGAGTTTCTTTACTGACTGGTAATTGATGTTGTTTGGTTAGCCACCCCCAGACACCTACCACATTTTCAAACATGAGTTCTGGACATGGCAGTCAGGTTCAAACACCTTTCTGATTGAGCTGTCTCCCTAGCTCATTTCTTAAATATGAAAAGTAAGGTCTTAAGGAAAGTGGGAGAGTAGGCAGTTTGATGCATGTGACACCAGTAGGTAAATGTGAGGGAATATTTGCATAGACAGATACCTAATCTGTCTCAGGACTTTCAAATGGACAGGAGTGTCCTCCAAGGCCATATCTCAGTGAAGTCATGAAGTCATCTTGCTTTCATTGACTGTGCATCATGTGTCAGGGTGCTGTGTGGGTGCTAGGGAAATAAGTCTACAATTTAAAGTCTGGTGGGTCTGAGGGAAGACCAGGGTAGAGGTAGAAGAGCAGGGGATTGGCCATCACAACACTCGGAACTGGGCTCTGTGATAAAAGTAGATATCAAGGAATACCTAATTTAGATTGGGGAGTTGAGATAATAAATAGTAAGAGCATCTAAGGAGGTAGGGAAAGCGCATGGGATCAGAGGACCTAAGGGCTGATGGAGGAGAGTGTGGCACATTTAAGAAGCCAAAAAGAAGTACACATTGGCTTTGTTTGGGCCACATAAGATGAAGTTGGGGAGAGAGACTCAGCCACTTGAGAAGTCCATGGTGACTGTCTAAATTGGTTGGAGTGGGTCGTAAGGAACAGTACGGTGAGGCATACTGTAATCCCAGCACTTGGAGGATTGCTGTGAGTTGAAGGCCTGCCTGGGTTGCAGAGGTAAGCAAGAGCCTCTCTCAAAACAAAACCAAGCAAAGAAACCCTGCCTGGAGGCCTCTTCTGAAAGAATACACAGAGAATTGAGAAAGAAAAGTATGTTTTCACCAGTGATTGCATTTTTTAAAGTTACTTGTAAATGGCCCACAATTTTTATATGCCCATGTAAAAAACTATCAATGTATATTTGCTTATCTAAAAAAAATCCAACATTTGCAATTGGTATTATAGTAATCTCTAGAGGATTCTTTGAAGGTTTTCTGTATTTAGTACAAAGGAATGATGTTCTTTTTATTTCAAATGTTTTCATTGAATTTGCTTTATGTGTATTTTGCCTGTATGTACGTATGTGTACATGCATACTCACAGAGATCAGAACAGAGCATTGAATCCCTGGAACTGGAGTTAACATGTGTGGTGCTGAGAATCCATCACGGATTTACTGGAAGAGCAAGTGCTCTTAACCACTGAGCATGTCTCCAGCTTTGGGGCAGACCCTAAAGGGGAGTAGTGGAGGTTGGTCACCTCACCTGTCAGCCACGTTGTCCTTGGCTTCATGCAATCCAAAGAAATGCTCCCAGCATCCTGGAGCTGTGTTGTGGACTTACAGTTATTTGATTTGTCTTAGGAATTGTAGTCATGAATGAAGAGAACGCCGATGGAACAAACGGCTGCGGCAAGGTGCGCACTGGTACTCAGAATGAAGCGGCCTTGCTGGCTCTGATGGAGAAGACTGGCTACAACATGGTGCAAGAAAACGGTCAGAGGAAGTTTGGTGGTCCACCTCCAGGTGAGGTTTGCTGATATGTGTCTTTAACACAATTATTTAGATGAGGCATGTAGTCTCACAAACATCCCTACCAGTCTCGGCTGTGATTTTGAAAGAAATCATGCATTTATTTAAAACCTTGTTCTTGTTTAAAAAGTGATTGAGAAATAACATGGTTTGGATTGAGAAATCGGGATTCAGGGCATCAGAGAAAAGTATACTCAAGGCATTAAAGACAAGTCATTTGGGGAGAAACTTGAAAGAGCAGTGAGTAGAGGCCTAGTATTTATTATGTAAAGAGATTCAAAAGGCACGGATCTTACCATTGAACCATGCATTTCTTTGCTCAGAATCTCCAAATGAGCAAATAAAACACTTGCTTCCTGCTTCCTTGGTTGCTTCATCACCTGTTACTGATCTCCATCTACAACAGGCGGGAAGGCATCCATGTCCATATTCCTTCTGCTCCACTCTCTTAGCTTCATTCAGGTCACTGCATAAACTCTGTGCTCAGATCCTCCTCTTTTATTATATGGCTGTTTTCCTCACAGCATTTGATCAGTCACACACTGTCTCCTGGGGTTTTGTTAGAATGAGTTTTACAAGGAAATTTAATTTTTGTATCCTCAACACTTAGAATACCGCTAGCCATATAGGTGGCTGATATAGCCATTTTGTTGACTGAGTAAATAACTCGGCTATGAATATAGCTTTTTAGAATTTAATTTCCAGTTGTTTATTTTGTTTTCTCAGGTTGGGAAGGTCCGCCTCCCCCCAGAGGCTGTGAGGTTTTTGTTGGGAAGATACCTCGGGACATGTATGAAGATGAGTTAGTTCCTGTGTTTGAAAGGGCTGGGAAGATTTATGAATTTCGGCTGATGATGGAGTTCAGTGGTGAAAACAGAGGCTATGCGTTTGTGATGTACACCACTAAAGAAGAAGCCCAGCTAGCCATCCGCATTCTTAACAATTATGAGATTCGACCAGGGAAGTTTATTGGTGTGTGTGTTAGCTTGGATAATTGCAGGCTATTTATTGGAGCAATTCCCAAAGAAAAGAAAAAGGAAGAAATCTTGGATGAGATGAAGAAAGTTACAGAAGGTGTTGTGGATGTGATTGTTTATCCAAGTGCAACTGACAAGACCAAGAACCGTGGCTTTGCGTTTGTTGAGTATGAGTCCCACAGGGCTGCTGCAATGGCCAGGAGAAAGCTGATTCCAGGTAAGATAGCCTTTGCCTGGGTTACTTTACATATTCATCCCCTTGTGAATATGGAAAAACAACAGTAAGTGATAGAGCATTATTAGTGAGATATATAATGCCACTTGAAGAGGAATGAAGAATTGTTTTAATGAGGAAGTAAATTAAATGACTATAAGGTATGAGAAATTGTTCCTACAAAATAAGTTACATTTGCTAATTACTGAATATGTATATACTTTAACTGATACTTTAATATGTATATAATTTTAACTTTGTTAATTATGTTCAATAAGAATTGAGAGAGAGCATTATTTAATTCTAACAGTAATTAATTTTTAAAGTTTTGCTTGTGTTACCAACTCCTAAATTTTGTCATAAGTTCTGATTAGGTTTGCTTTAGTAACAACTTTGGTGTGAGTGGGAGTACGTGGTTAGTCAGATATGTTGGTATATGCTTGAGTTTCTTTGAGAAATTATTTTATGTAGTTCTTTAAACTTGTATTCTTTGCTTTAGTTAACATGAAATCAATTCATGAATTTTTTTTCAGGAACGTTTCAACTTTGGGGCCACACCATTCAGGTAGATTGGGCTGATCCAGAGAAAGAAGTTGATGAGGAAACCATGCAGAGAGTTAAAGTTCTCTATGTAAGAAATCTAATGATTTCCACTACAGAGGAAACGATTAAAGCAGAATTCAATAAATTCAAACCTGGTGCAGTGGAACGAGTAAAGAAACTTAGAGATTATGCCTTTGTTCACTTCTTCAACCGAGAAGATGCAGTGGCTGCTATGTCTGTTATGAATGGAAAGTGCATTGATGGAGCCAGTATCGAGGTAACACTGGCAAAGCCAGTGAATAAAGAGAATACTTGGCGACAGCATCTTAACGGCCAGATCAGCCCAAATTCAGAAAACCTGCTTGTGTATGCTAACAAAGAAGAGAGCCACTCTAAAACTCTAGGCAAGCCACCAGCTCTTCCCGCTCGCCTCAACGGTCAGCATAGTCCCAGCCCCCCTGAAATTGAAAGATGTACTTACCCTTTTTTTCCTGGAACAAAGCTTACCCCAATTAGTATGTATTCTTTAAAATCCAATCATTTTAATTCTGCAGTGATGCACTTGGATTATTACTGCAACAAGAATAATTGGGCACCACCAGAATATTATTTATATTCAACAACCAGTCAAGATGGAAAAGTACTTTTGGTATATAAGATAGTTATTCCTGCAATTGCAAATGGATCCCAGAGTTACTTCATGCCAGATAAACTCTGCACGACGCTGGAAGATGCAAAGGAACTGGCAGCCCAGTTCACGCTGCTTCATTTGGGTAAGTTTAGAAGACTTGATGTGTTGACGTTAGAGGATACTGTGCTAGCTTGATCACACAGTCATGATTTGAACTCTGAATGTCAGCAGTGAGTTTTCTCAGTTCTCTGAGGTCAGAGCAGAAGGACAAGTTCAAAACTCATAGTTAGTTTTCATGAGACTTGGCTCCTATGTAATTTTCCTACATTTTGCTTTTCAAGCACTACTTACTGAGAGGGAAGTTGAGCTTTGGTTATGGAGTTCAGGCCCCTTTTCATTACTTAATTGTTTCATATTTCATAATAACTAATTATCATTTGATAAAAATTTTGATGTATGCTACAGAATTTGTTATGTGAACCAATTTTTAATTCTGTCCTTACATCTTTGGTGAAGTCTACACAATGAATTTTTGGTGGAAAAGGTTAGAGATTCATAAAAATGACAGACTTTTCCTGTGTGTCATGGCTTTACGCTCACCAATCTGGAAATTTGTCATTACTACTCATGAAAGGTAAAAAGCATCATTAAGAGATGTTGATGACAAGTCTCTTCGAATTTCATGTTTTTAAAGAACCCCATTTTCTTAAAAGTTGGAGAGATGATTAAGAATTAGGATATATAAAACATGCTTGCTTGGTAGTCTAAAGAAAAAGACATTATAATCCTCTGGGGCTGTCCTTATCTGTATTCTGCTTACAACATACTTCTATGGAGAAAAGGGTTCCCCTCAGTTGCCACATAGAGATAAGGTTCTGCATGCAGTCTGGAGCTCTTCATTAGCCTTTTCACTCCCTCTGGGGGCTTTTCAGTTCAGCCCGTGGGCTATAGTTCACTATTACTGATCTAGGAAAAGTTAGGCTAGTCTTAATTTGTTTTGTTCAAAGATAAAATCAACTGTGTGTCTTAGTTATGGCTTCTGTTGCTCAAATAAAATACTAAGGCCAAAGTGACATTGGGGAGGAAAGGGGATGTGTGGCTTTTACACTTCCACATCACAGTCTGTGAAGGAAGTCGGTGCAGGAACTCAAGCAGAAAGCTGGAGGCAGGAGGACTTGAAGGGATGCTGTTTAGGGGCTCAGTCTGCCTTCTTACAACACCTAGGGCTGCCAGCCCAGGTGTGGCACCATTCACAGTGAGCTGGGCCTTCCAACATGAGTGATTGAAGAAAATTACCGCAGGCCAGTTAGGTGGGATATTTTCTCAACTGTGTGTCTCTTTCTAAGAGTCTAGCCTATGCCAAGTTTACATGTGTCCAGCCTGTCACATTGTGACACAGTATTGTCCATACAGAGTTCACACTGGAGAGCTGCACAATTGAGGTTAAAAAATTCCAAAACAAATGTCAATGTTTAGAGTAAGTTTACAGTTTTGTGTTTGGCTCTATGCATAGCAACACCAGGTTGTATACATTCTACATGCCACAGATTAGCCACCTGCTAAAATGTGTGTGCACATGGCTTAAATCACTCATTTTGGAGTTTATTAGTCTTGTATCGGAACTGTTAATTTAAAAATATAGAAAACTTTGCATATCTATGTATTTTTCTTGTTTGTGTTCATCACTAGAGAGAAGAATTAATAGATCATGATTAGTATATAACTGTTAAAAGAAATTGGACTGAGATGCCTTGGTAGGTGCATGGCCCTGTATGAAATCCTCAGACTTTCCAAAAACATTACAGTAAACACTGGAGCATATTTGGGCCCAGTAACGAGGTCTGAGGCTCTGCGTAGGGAGTGCTGTACAACTGTGCTTATTGTGCTTGACTTAAGTGTAAATGGAGGCTGTTGAAAACACTGTGCAGGCAAGCAGAGAACAGGAGACAACGGAAGTGGAAAGTCTAGACGGAATCTAGAAAGCCTTGGTCAGAAAGTATAGGTGAGGCCTTTATGAAAGAGCTTCAAGCAGGGTCAGGCAGTGTGCGCAGACAGGAGGTGCTGTGTGCCATGTGCCTGTTAGGTAGTAGTGCCCTGTCTTGATCTTTCCTCAGTAATGTGGGGTCCTCAGGGGCAGATAGTAAAAGGCTGACGCCTTCCTTCCCAGTAATTTTTACCCATAGGTAGAAGTGAAGTATTTTATAACACAGTTGAGATGGGTTAGTTGGTGGCAGCGATGTGTCCTAGAGAGGGTTGGTGAGGTGACGGGTGTTCTCATTCTCTTCTCAGTCTGCTCAACACTGTTTTTTTTCCTGAGGTTTTGAGGGATGGTTACTGAGTCTTAAGAGTGCTTCAAATACTTTTTTTTTACTACATTAATACATCTTTTGGTTATATTTTAAAAAGCATTTCAGAAATGTAATTTTGCAGATAGTGTCAGTTACTTAAAGATAATTTCTTTGGACATAGTAATTTCTCTTACAGTTTGCTATGATACTCCTTTTTTTTAACTCTGCTAGTTTTTTTTCTTTTTCAGTCATCATTATACAGTTTTATCTTGGTTATTTTCTTTAAATGACATTGCTAAGCCAGATACTTACCACCAAGCTAAACCCAGTTTGATGTAGTAAGCTTTGACAGTCTTGTGATGTCTTGGATTTGCTATCCCCATATTTCAAATTTGAAAACTTGAATGGGAACTAAAAGAAGTTCTGTGTTTCAGTGACCATATTTGTTTTAAAGAAAAGATGCTGTCCTTTAGGAATAGTCAGTAGCTGAATGAGTTTTAGAAGTCACTCCTGAGTCAGAAAACCTCCTAGTGATTATAGATTTTTGTCCCTTCTAAAGCCTGGTCTTTTCTGATTGCTTTAGTAGAAAGAAAGCCAAAAAGTGGTTAAGAGTTAATATCTAATATAGCCCTCTTTATTTTTACCTCAAAATTAGAGCCTGTCTTCTATCTTCATGTCAGAGTAACCTTCTTCATCTCAGTCATCCAGTGGGAGAAACAGCAGTGCATTCATTTACTTAGTTTTAGAAACACAGTGCTTATTTTTAAAAACTACAAATACTTCCATTTTATTTTATGTGAAATAATTTTAGTGAGTTTACCTGTTTTTGCATCTATGTTTCTGAGACAGGATCTTGCCCTGTTAACTCAAACTGTCCTTGAAATCACTGAGTTTAGTGGGTCAGATGCAGGTGTGTATGTTAGGATAACAAGTTTTATACTTAACGTTGGGTCAGTTGCAACGTTTGAGATTATTGCGTATCACTTCTTTTTAAATGTGACTCTCTTTTGAACCTGGACCTGTCAGTATTGCAATTGCTTTTCTAGATGATTATGCTTTTTCAAAAAAAATTGCTAGAAAATAAGATGATGAAGAAGAGAGATAGCCAAGCATGGTGCACCTTTCCTGTTTCCCTGTGTGATGTTCACTGATGACTGTAGCAGGGTTTTGATGTTCTTTTATGGCCACTTGTTGTTTTTAAAAACAGGGATGAGATTCTCTGCTGGAAAGTACCTTGTGTCACTTCAGGTTGCATTGGGAAGGTTTGCTTTGGTGATTTCTGCAAGATTTTAAGAATTGAGGGAATCGAGAAGATGTGGCATAAGTTAATTGAACACTGGCTAGTTTTTCTGTTTGAAACTCTTATCTGGCTTGTGTGCTGCTGCTTTGGCTATGACCAGTGAAGTTCACAGTCAAGACAGGCCTCTTGCAGGTCTCCTGTGTGTTAGGATACTTTCTCAAGCTTTGGGAGTTAAAGTTCTGCTCTCTTAAGAAGAGTTTCTGAGCAGAGCAAGGAACCTTGAGATGCCTTTCTACAGGCATATCTTTAGAAAAGCAGCATGGTGGTGGGCTCATGGCTGGGAACTCTGGTCAGGTTTGCTTTAATGATTTCTAGCAGATTTTAGGAAGAAATTGAGGAGGTGTGGCATTAGTTAATTGGACTTTCATTTATCTTTGTTTTAAACAATTTACATGATTACTTTCTTGACTATACTTGCTTTTCCTCTGAGCAAGTAATTTTTATTAGTTTGTAGAAACATTTCATGTGTCAGTGTTCATGTTTTTAACGCCACTGCTTTTCTCAGCATTTAATCTGCAGCTGATATGTATTGTGTTAACATTTGCTATGTTACACTGGGCTTATTTTTTCTATTGTTTAATGGAATTTTGTAAATATTTTCTGTCTTCACATGTAAATTAAGGTTTGATTTCTCTGTGTCACACAATTTTGGTTAGATGCCGAGGGAAAAAAGTGTCACTACTGTGAATCTTTGACCCGAAAGATAATTGGTGCTTTTTTTCTCATGAGCTGTTATTTCCAGATTGATGGGCAAAATATAAAACATAAACAGCATTTTAGATTTAGAAAATTTGTCAATAAATTGTTTAGAAATAGAAAACTTTAGTTTTTATTAAATAATTTTAATAGATATTTAAGCTAAATAAATATAAAATAATGGCTATATTACAAAGGAACTTTTCTTTATAGAGAAGAAAACACTTTCAGAATGTATTCCTTCTAGATTTAAGGGAGAGCTCTTTCATACTGTCTCAGGCCGATACTTAAAAGGGTTGAACTTGATTTAAAATGCACCTAAGTGAGAAGTAGCCCTCAGCTTTAACATTTTCAGTTTTCACTTCTTACACAGCTCACCTTCACATGACCAAATGATAAGACCCAAATTCCATGAACTCAACTATGTGTCTCTGACCCTTGAAGAGGGACTAGTTCTTTTGAAATGGATGCATATTTTCCAATTGGAATTTTCTTTTTCTTTAAGATTCTTTGATGACCTCATATTTATCCTATTCTCATCTTGATAGCACTTATTTTAATTAATGGGCCACAAATACTTAATTTAATGTGAATGAAGATGCTTAGTGGAGAGCTGAAACAAAAGCCCAAGAGTCCTGCCACCCGGCATCAACCTTGTGAATGTCATCTGGTCTCAGACTTCAGTACCTTCACCTCTGCAATGTCAGGCTTATTTGGTGGACTCTAGGGATTGTTGTATTTTATTTTATTTTATTTTATTTTATTTTATTTTATTTTTTGAGATAGCTCTGGTTAGCCTAAAACTTGATATTGTAGACCAGACTGGTCTTGAACTCAAAGAAGATCTTCCTGCCTCTCTCTCTTGAGTGCTGGGATTAAAGGAGTGCCACCACATCTGGTTTCTGAGGGTTCTTTTTATCTCACAAATTTATAGTTTTGCTTAAATTATTAAAGGACCTGTTCAAGTGTCTGCGTATGACCAAAAATGCCACTTTCCGTATTTGTATTTATATCTGTCAACATGCATATCTGAGTTTTGATAATTTAAAGCCAGGAGCTTCTTTTCTAAGAACTAACCTTTTATTGGCATATTTCTTTATATAATTCAAAACTTATTATGTCTTTTTTTGATACAGGGTCTCAACTGTGTAACTCTGACTGGAACACACTATGTAGACCAGACTGGCTCCATGCTCACAAATATCTGCCTGCCTCTGCCTCCTGTATGCTGCGATTTATATGTTTTTCATAACTGATCAACAGTTACGGAAAAGTGAAGGAGTCAGTCATCCAACTCCTTTGTTACAGCTCTTGTCTTCTTTTAAAAAATTTCCTGTAAATTGTATACAAACCAAGATTGTAAATTCCATAAAACATTTAGAAGTTCAGAAACATTTTTTATAACAGGTTCTAGAAAACTACTGATATGTACTAAAATACATCAGGCCAGTATTTGTTTTGTAGTTATATTTATTAATAACATTAACTTAATAACTCCTGTAATTTTGCTTATAAATTAAATTAGCTTGACCCTTTATGCTATAATTTCTTAGTATCTTTTTGTGTTTGGGTCTCTGCAACCATCATGGCCATCAGAGTAGCAGTCTGTAGGAGACAAGAAAGTAGTTTTGCTCAACATGTCTGTAGCCTGTATTCATTCAATGTTTGGGGGTCTGACTACAGGTAATTTTTTAAAGGCACACTTAAGCACAGCATAGTTTTGTGAGAATTTTCCTGGTGATAATTAACTCAGTCCTGTGTGCACAATCCCACTGAAGATAGACTACATTGGAACTCTTTGTGAAGTATGTGTGACATCTTCCATAAAGATGGTTCTATAGATGGGACAAGCTCGAGTGCTGACCACACAGAAAGTGCAGGTATCATGTTCACTGCCAGCCTTCTGGGAAGTTGACAAGTTGTGCCCCCTCCCTTTGAGGGAACAATCCTATGTGCTTAACATTCTTGTGTGGGCAAGAACCTCTGTGCCTCCCGTATCTGTGCCCAATACATTTCTAAATTTCATTCTTTGATATATTCATTAGTAGGTATTTTTGTATCAATAATTGATTTTCTAGCTTGGTCATTTAACTCATTTTAAGCAATGGTTTTAAATTTTCCTTCATATTAAATATTCAAGTATATTACCACACATGGTGGATGTTAGCAGCAATTCATAGTTCTGACACATGGTGTCGCCTAAGTACATGATTTCATGTGGATTTTAAAGGATGTTATTGTTTTTATTTTAAGTTCCTGTGTTGTCTCTTGGTTTTGAGTCTGGAAGTCTAGAATGAGCATGGACGATGGTTTTCTTCCACCTTTCCTGCGTCTGTTTCTGGTGAATTAGTATTTACTATGCAGCAACAGTTCGCTGAGACACTAATGTAGTAAGTGGACTAGTGACTGGAGGCAGGTGTTCACAGTAAGGCTTTTACTCACAAGGATTTATTTTATTACTCTTTTTTTTCTTCTTGTTGGGGGAGGATCTCATGAATCCCAGCCTTGCCTCAAACTTGCTATTTGGTTGAGGCAGGCCTTAAACATCTGGTCCTTCTGCCTCTACCTCTCAAATGCTGAGATTACTATGTCCATCCATTTTGTACTCTGATGTTCTAAAATTATCTTATATACCTTTGCTTATAGGAACTTGCTTAAAGTCAGATAAACTTAGTAGCTAATATCGAATATCTCTCCAGTCCTAGACGTTATCCTTCGTGTAGAGGTCTCCTCTGTCTGAACTCTGGTAGCATGCTACCTTAAGATATGGGAAAGTTTTCCTACTCTATTTTTTGTTTTGCCTGGGATTTACTTAGTATACTTGTTTTTATTTCTTGTACTCAAATACATATAGGTAGATACCTGTCACTTCTCTCAATTATGTGCCGGCTTTGAAAAATTCTCACTTCTCTGAAGTCTATTGGGATGACAGAGCCATGGCTCAGAGGTAAAGAATGTTTATGCAGTCATGAGGACCAGAGCTGGGATCCCAAGGCCCACACGATGAGCCTGAAGTCCCATGGACCTCTTAACAGCTCCAAGAGATCTAGTACCCTCTTTTGTCCTCTGTATGTGCATAGGCACACATGCCTACACACACACACACACACACACACACACACACACACACACACACACACACACAACCTTTAAAGGAGCTTTTCTGAATTTTCATTTTTTTTTGTAATTTTTTTTGTGGTTTTGCTATAACAGGAAGTTGCTACATTAACTAACATTGGTTGGGGCAGATGCCAGGCTCTTTTATAAATGTTCAAAGACTCAGAAAATAGTTTACCGATGACAAATACTCTGTTATTGGAATAGGGAAATTATTTTATTTTCTTAAGCTTTTGTTTAATGTTTTATTGAACAATGAGTTTTTTTTCAGCTTTCTAAGTTTGGGATTCTGAAATTCTAAGTGTTACGTGATAAAAATTGTCAACTCTAAAGTGTAGTCTGTGTGTGTATGGGCATGATTATAGTGAGACTATATAATCCATAAATAATTGGATTCCTTAAGTATATTTATTTATCCTGGGATGCATTTAAAAGTCCTGATAGTAAAATATGTAAAACATAAAATCCATAGTTATTAAACTGAAAGATTAAATAAGGAGAACGTAATTAGGCAAATAAAACTAAAAAAGTACTATAAAGCAATATAAATATATAATAAAGCTCCTTTAAAAAGCAATAATGATTAACAATTACAGTTAAGTAGATCATGGTTATCTTTTAAAAATCAGGATATGATTATGGGTTGGGGGAGAATTTGAAAGAACATAAAAGGAGCCTTGTTTTTTGTGGGTCTTTACTATTAGGCAGTGTATTTTATGGTTTTTAAACATGATCTTAGTGTATAGCTCAAGCTGGCCTTTGAACTCACTATGTAGCCCAGGCTAGCCGTGCCTCAAACTTGTAATCTTGCCTCCACTTCTGAGTGCTAGATTTATCATCAAGTACCACAATGCCTGCCTATTTAGTATTAGACATTTTTGATCCATAAAGATTTATAAAGTAAAGGAATTTTGTGTGTGGAGAACTGCTTGTTTCTGGGGCCCTTCCTTATATAGGTGAATGCTTGTCATTTATTACTCCTTTACTTTTCAAATAATTGAAAGCGATACATATGTTTAAGGTTGAAAGAGTCTGAGGAAAATCAATTTTGATTGTATTTTGGGTAGGAATAAGGAAGAATTAGAAAGGAGATAATCTGTGATATGGAAATTGTAGGCACTGACACAGGAACATTTAAATTATGAGTGGTGGCGAATGGATGGCTAATACTGAGGGAGGTGTGTATTCCACTGAAGTAGTAGTTGATGGTGATTTAAATGTAAATTCCAGTATATATCTCTGTTTACTTGTTTTTATTGATATTGAAAATTGAAACTAAATTAGAAAACTCCAGTTGAGTAGATAGCAGGTGTGTCACACAGAGAAGATAGTTTCTGTATTCTAGTGTTTCATTCCACACGTGTATTGAAAACAGCCATTGGAATTTTAACACTCTTCATATTTGGGCTGTCTTTTACTTTGTGTCATCTGGTTTTGATAACCTGTTAGAATCAGTGGTTTTATATTTTATCACAGTTAATATACTAAGAATATTTTATATCAATAGGTGTCATATTTCCCAATATTTTGCTTTTAATTTTTACTCATTATTTACTACATGTAAACTAACTATACAGACCCTGTCATCTTAGTGACATTGTGTGTAGTCTTTTGTGCACTTGGTGATACTTTTATTTTCCTCTCACATTATCCTCTTTTCTTCCACAATTTGGCCTTTCTTCTAATTTTGTATTTTGTTGAAATCTATACATTTATATTTATTTTGTTCTGGTTCTTTAAAGTGATTCTGAAGATGATCCATGTGGTGATTCTGAAGATGATCCATGTGATTCTGAAGATGATCCATGTGCTGTTTTGTAGCAGTTTTGTTCACTTGCTGTTACATTTGTGTCTTGTTTCAAATTGTGAAGAACTGTTCTTTATTTTATTTTTATTTATTTATTTTGTTTTGGGTTTGTTGTTTCTAGCCCATGCTGTCTCACATTCCCTGTGTAGCAGAGGGTGGTGGTGATGGTCTTGGTCTTCTGCCCGCCAGACTAAGCTCATGCACAGCTCTTGTAATAGCTTCTTTAAATGTTGGTGTGCGTGTGTAAGGTATTTATGTGAGTGTGAGAAGGACGTGTCTGTGGTGGCCTGTGACAGCTTTCAGGAGTTGGAGAATGTCTTCTGCATTTTTTAGAGAAGGGTTTTGTTGGAGAATGTCTTCTGCATTGTTTAGAGGAGGATTTTGGTTATTTTTGTTTTCTGCTAGCTATCTTGGGAGCTGCTTGGTTATGTCTTGTTTCTGTGTCTGTTTTCCCCGTCTAAGTACACTGGTATTACAGAAGCTTAATACAGTGTTACTGTATTCAGCTTTTGAAGAGGGTTTTGGGAATCTGAACTCATCAGGCTTAGTTACATAGCTAACGCTTTGCCTACTGCACCAGCCCCTATTCCATTTCTTTACAGTTATGGAAGACTGCCACTCCCCATGACGGTAGTGTCACACAAGCATAAACCAGCGGCATGGGTGCTCATGTGGACCACACAATGAACTAGTGTCACATTAGCATAAATGAGTGTTGTGTGTATGTACACGGATCATATGATGGTCTAGGTTAACAATCAGTTTTGTTTTTAAACATTAAAAACAGAAGCATCTATCTAAAAACATTCTGATTTTGTGTGGATATACTGATGGGATTATTTGTTTTGTGTTTGATATATTTGGTGTTTGGAAGATTATTTTTGTTATGTTATCAGGTTTTATAGCATGTCTTAGAAAAGTCTAGTATTGTCTTCAGATATCTACTTCTCCTCTGCCTCTATCCTTCTACTTACACACCTCGGTAGGTAGGCCTTTACACTTCTTTCAGTATTTTCTGCCCTCTTGTATGTCCAATCTGAGTATTTCCTTCTTAGCATGCTGGTAAGAAATATTGATTTGAATTTTTTTCAGATTTGGAATTTTACTTACTCCTCGGAGCTGGAATTACAGACCTGTGTCACCATGCTCAATTTAGGACTTCCAGTTTCTTCTAAATAATTTTAACCTTAAAATTCCTAAGTATATTAGGCATAGCAACTTTTATTTATTATCATTCATATTTGTTAGTGTATTTGCCTATGCTCTTCATGCATGTATGTATGAATATTCTCACTATAGGAACACTATATGAACACTCCTTTTTACTATGTGGACATGTATGTGTATGTGCATGTGGAGGCCAGAGGTTGGCATCGGGTGTTTTCTACTTCATTTACTAAAGCAAGGCCTCTTGCTCTCCATTTATTCTTTTTTCTCTGTTAACTTACCCTGAGAATCCTGTCTTCACTTTCTGAGTTTTGAGTTTTGAGATTATATGCTTCCAGGCTTTGATGTGGGTGCTGGGGACCTCGAGCTGAGTCCTTTTATTCTTGTGCAGCAGGCAGTTTATTGAGCTATCTCCTCAGGTCCTGGGTGTGCACTAATCATACAAGATAAGTAGGTTTCATTGTAACATCATGGTATCATACATGTACTTTATATTTTTGATTATATCCACCCCCAATAATCTCTGTCACTCTTCAGTCATTCCACTGGTCCCATTTCTCATTCCAAGTAATATCACTACTTTTGTGGGGGTTTTGCTTTTAAATATAGAGTTTGCATGAGAGGAAATGCAATATTTATCTTTCTGAGTTTATATCATATAACATGAAGATCTTCAGTCCAGCCCGTTATCTTGTATCTGCCATGATTTCATTTAAAAATATTTTAAAAGCATTGATTCATATGTGTTTATGCATGTGTACATGTGTATGTGTGTGGGAACACAGGTGCATGACATCCAGAAGAAGGGCAGAAATCAGTTCTGTCCGTCCACTGTGTAGATCCCAGGAATTGCCTCAGGTTGTTAGGCTCAGCAGTAAGTATTCACTGAGCCATCTCAGTAGCCTCATAATTTCATTCCTATGATTGAATAGAACTCCTTTGTGTATGTATGATACATATCATTTATCTGGTCATTTGTTGCTGGGCTGATTTCATTATGTTGGTTCATGTGTCTGTTACTGCAGTAAACATGGATGTACAGATATGTCTGGGGTGTGCAGAGATAGAATACCTTGTGTATATCCCAGAAGTTTGGTACAGAAGGATCATGTCATCATTCTTAGATTCTTTTGAGGAAACTCCATACTGTTTGGCGTAGTACCTGTCTGTACTAATTCACACCATACTAGCAGTAGATATAGATCCTTATTCTTTGTAAGTATTTGCTTTTCATTGATGGCTGAGATACTGAACACTTTTTTCTTAGGTTTATTGGCCATTTATATTTCTTTTGAGAACTCTCTCATCAATTCATTTGCCTATTTGTTCGTTAGATAATTTGTTCTTTTAATAACAAACTCGATGAGTTCTGTATTTTGGATACTAATTCCCTGTCCTGAGTAGCTGACAGGTTTTCTAGCATTCTGGAATGCTCTCTGTTCTTTCTCTACTGCCTTTGCTGTGCAGATACGTGGTCTGCTGCAGTCTCGTTGTCAGTCCTTGCCATTGTGTCCCACGCTATTCAGAGTCACTTACTATCCCATATCTTGACATGTTTCCCCTATAGAAGATTCAGCTACATTACATGTTTGATCCATTTTAAGTTGGTTTTTGTGTAGCATGGAGGATAGAGGCTTAGTTTATCCTGTAACAGATTCCCAACTTCTATCACTGTCTTTCCTCTGATGTACACTAGTAAGCACCTCTGTCAAGAATGAATTATTTCAGGGTCCTCTGTTTTCTCACAGAGTGTGTTTATGTGTTACCATCAAGACATAATTATCTTAATATCCAGTTTGAAGCTTTATTATTTAAATGTGCAGGGATTTGCTTTTTTGACTGCTATTTCTGTTTGCTCTAGATGATCTAGTTTATATTCTAGTATAACTGATTTTTAATTGAATACCAGATATTGCATATGAAAAATTATAGAGAATTTAAGGTCTAACATGATGTTACCTTTACTCATAGAGAAGTTTTTTCCTCATCACAGAGGTGCAAAATAATTGAAAAGTCTATATTGTCTTACTACCAATGAGAATTGAGAAGCTCTCTAATTTAGGTCACTTTGCTAATCTACTAGAGATCAGTTCACACTGCTGGTCTGGTTGAGTTCAGTTCACACTGCTGGTCTGGTTGAGTTCAGTTCACACTGCTGATCTACTTGAGTTCACACTGCTGGTCTACTTGAGATCAGTTCACTCTGCTTGTCTACTTGAGGTCAGTTTTACCAGGGTTGATCTTGCCTTAACAGTAGCTCCTCCTCAGCTCTCAGTTTGTTACCCCTGAACTTCAGTGATTTTTCCATGTATAATTTCCCCTTTGTGTCATCTTCCTCTTGAGGATTGACCAATCCTTACAGGGACAGAGACAATTCTCAAAGAAAGTTATACCTCTTTGGATTTTCAATGTGTCTTACAATCATTACCCTATGGTTCGTTATTCTCTTAGCTGTTGTCAATGATTTTAGATAGGTGTTTGCGTTTAAAACAGAATCGATTGTTACCTAGTTCATTATGTGTTAACAAGTTATCGAGACTTTTTTTATACTGAATTATCTTTATAACATTATTTAAAACTCTGCAGTGCCTTTGGAGATCATCAGACATGTTTTACTTGTATGTAGTTTCTTAGCATGGAGTTGGATCTATCTTCTTGATGGAAGGGTTCAAGACATATGAAATGATGGCAGCTAACATAGATGCAGGTGTTGTCATGGAACTATGTTTGGAAAGGTGACTGTCAGGCAAGTTTCTGGAGTTGAGTATTATTTTGTCCATCTATCTCTTCTAAAGGCAGGAAGGAAACGATAGCTCATGTGTAAGTACCTATACCTACAACATTTACATTTCCTGAATTTACTTACATTTCTTTGCTTTTCTGAAGTTATGTAATCTCACTTAACTTTTTAAAATCTTTTCTCTTAATAGGAGAGTATTTCCTGAATCTACTGATGAGTAAGGCCTTAATTGACATAGACAGGCTTTTTCAGATGATGCACTAACTCAGGATTTTTATGTAGATATCAGAAATAGTTCTTGTTCATCTTTTCAGAGTCAAGAAATGATACCTGTTGGTTGGCATTTGTCTCTTTTTCTCCATTTTTTTTCTTACTTACTAACCAAAAAGTTTTCAACTAAAGTTATCAAGGATTCCATGCGCTTCCAAGATAGGGATAACATTAACCCAAGGACTCAATTCTTTTCTGTCTTCACTGCTTACAGACAGGGAACACAGTCTCTTCAGCCTGGACCTGTGTAGAAGAATTTGGAGAAAATAAGCAGGTAAGAAAACATCTCTTAGGAATATTGTGGTATATTTCATTCCCAGAAAAAGTTTTCAGCTAATCCTCTCTTGACCATGAGGAAATGCCTAGAATTGTCTGATAAAACCCTGTGTGGTATTTTGTTTATAATAGTTTTACTAGCTAAAGACTCATTAAGGAAAAATTAAAAGTTAAATGAGTTTCCATATTTTATATATTTTCCAATCTTTGAACCTGACAGTGTTCTGATATCTAACTTGAACACCAGGATTGTAAATAATGGTTTAAATTAGGTGTAAAGAGTAAGTGCTGCATTTCAATTATGTAGTGTTTCTCAAACTGAGCTGAGAATGAGACATCTTCTACATTATTACAATAATATTTTGACTCTAAATTATTTTTATAAAAGTTGTGTTTGTTGTTTCCTCACCAGAGCACAATAAAGAGACTGTTTGTGGGACAGTTTGAAGGCAGTTTATGATTTGCCAGGAACCCTTTTATACATGTGAAGGGATCAGCCCGTGTAATAATTCTGTGTCCCGAGGAGGTTACTTCATCAGTGTGTGCCTTAATTCAGCATTATCAAAGGGAGCAGTGAGAGAGCTTCAGCACTTTTAGAAGGCTTCTGTTGTTCCTGATCTTGTTTGGTCTTTTTTGGCATGTACTAAGTGCTAGCCTTATTAATGTCTATGAGAAATATATTTATTATTCTTGACACTTAAATCTTAGACCTTAAATTTATCCTTACAGATTTTAGCAAAACTAGCTGCAGGTCTTAACTCTTACATAAATTTCAAGCACACAGTGCTATTTTAGAGCCACCTTCTTTTAACCTTGTGAGTTTAAAGCTTGACTTAGAAAGAGTGATTGTGAGGACTGGCAAAACTGAAACCCGTGAAGGGTTGTGTCTTTAAATCTAAGCCTTTCTCTTGAGTCTGGCCTGGATATATCTAGTGAGCTACAGTGTGGCACCTGTTCTGAACCCTAGACTTACAGTTCCCGTCATGGTTCTTTCCCTGAAGGCTGTGTCCAGACACTTTAGAAATTAGAATTAGAAGGAGTTTGTCTCTGAACGGTCTGCTAAGGAGCCAGGATGGTACTGAACTAAGTCCTCTGCATCTGTGTGACAGTTGTGTAGCTTGTCTTTTGTGGGGCCCCTAGCCGTCGGACCTGTCCCTAGTGCATAAGCTGGCTTCTTGGAACCTATTCCCTGTGGTGGATGTCTTGTTCAGCCTTGGTGCAGCGCGGAGAAGCTTGGTCATGATTCAACTTGATTTGCTGATTCCCATCAGCAAAGCAAGTAAGAGGCCTTCCTTACTCCATCTGAATGGAGACAGAGAAGGAGCAGATGGGGGTGTCAAAGGGAGGTCAGGGAATGGGAGGAGAGAAAGAAGGGGAAACTGGTTGGTATGTAAAATTTAAAAAAATGGTGAATAATGAAAAAAAGAGTCTGTCATGATCTCAGTACATAGGAGAAACTAGCAGTAGAAGGAATCTGTTATTATGATCTCTTAGTACATAGGGAGCAGTTGGCATCTCACAGTGTGGTTTGGGCTTCTTGCTTCTTCAAAAGGAAAGCAGCTGGAGTAACTTCAGCGTCGTGGGCACTGTGTTTACATCTGCTCCTCCTTTACCATTTGCCTATGTGCTGAATTTTTGTCTCTAGAGGGGTTTATTGTTGTTCATGTTTTCTTGTTATTTCCAAGTACTGGGGAAGTAAAGGCAAAGGGATTAGAATCAAGCTCATCCCTGGTACAAGTTTAAGGATAACCTGGGATACGTAAGTCACAGGGTCGGGGCAGGAATGGGAGAGAGAGCTCTGTTAGAACATTCTCATGGTCGATCTCCCACAAATACAATTGAAATTACAAAATTTTAGCACATAAGAATATGTGCAGAGAGCTGCAGGCACTGAGAAGAGAAGCTGTGAAAACGAAGAGGTACAGGCCACACCCAGGCTGCTTCGACTTGACCCTTGTGCTCCTGCCCTGTTGGAATGGAGGTCTTTGGAGGCCTTTGGAGATGGTTGCTTTCAGATATCCTGCTTAAGGTTTCTTAAAAACTTGGAAACAATACCTTCCTATGAATCAGGAGATCTAAAAATTTTAGCTTGTTCTGTACCCATATACCTGTGGACCTATGGATCTGCCTTAATCTAAATCAGCTGTCTTTGTCATTCATATGAATTGGGGTCATTTGAATTAACAACTCGTAAAGTTTCAGTTCATTCTCTATTTTCAATTTCGAATTAGATAGTAAAAAGTTTATTAGTAATAATAGTCAAAAGACCAAACCAATATTGATGAGCAAGAGGCTTAACATATCTGAACAAAGATATTTACATAGATAATATACACATTATTAGTTATAAAGGAATATAAATTAAAACCACAGTGGAATACATATGTACTGGTGAAGCTATAGTTAAGAATACTAGACCAGGTTTTGTGGTACCTACCTGTTTTCACATTATCTAGGAGGAAAAAGTAGGAGAATCAGTGCAAATTTGAGACCAAACTTTTCTCAAAAGTGAATTCCAGGCCAGCCAGAGTAAGATGTAGTATGCAACAACCTCCACCCCACCCCCCGCCCCGTGTGTGCACATGTGCGCATGTGCTGTTGTGGAAGACGTGATGTGACCAGCTGGTAGTTTCGTATTTTACTGTTTGAATACTCCAGAGCATAATATCTCTACCCCATGCCCTAGCAGCCCTATTCCTAGGTATTTACCTGAAAGAAAAAAAATCATGAAATGGTTTATGTAAGAATGAGCATAGAGCATATCTGTAAGAGATTGGTATTAGGAGAGTTACATGTTCATCAACAGATGACTGCAGAAAATCATAGTGTGTTCATACAGCTGAGAAATACTTAACAATAAAATGGAAGAAATTGCTGAAATAGAGAACTTGAATCTTAGAGATTGTATTAAATAAAGAAGCTAAATAACAAATATTTTAAAAATAACAAAATCCAAACCCAGATGAATGAATCCATGGTAGTAGAGTTGGAAAGTGACTGCAGACTGGGAGGGGACAGGTGACTTGATGACATAAGCTTTTGTAACCATCAAATCCGATCCATGAGCGCGGTGTCCTACTGTTTGCAAATTGTGCTGCAGTTTTCACTGTCAAGACAGCTGTAACACTTCAGCTCTGAAATTGGCTCCCTCTCATTCATTAATAAGGGGAAGGAGGTGTAGAGTTCAGTTTGGGACTCAAGATTGAAGATGTCCTTGAAGAGGAACAACTGGGATGGGGTGGGGACAAGTATGTACATGCTTGAAATTTTAACTCATCTTTTCTTTTTTCATTTTCTGTTTTCTATAATATGTAAATTGTTTCAAAGGAATATGCTCGTATTCCTACGTTTATTTAACTATATATTTCACTTTACATTTACTTTATTATCTTAACATGTGTTCTATTTTCTAATCAGCCGTTTTCCTGAATGTACTTAAATTCATAATGGTTTTAGGAGTAGTACTTACTTGTGAAGTGCTTGTGAAATGTTAATAAACATCTCGCAAGTCTTTCACTTGCCCAATTCTTGCAGTAATTTGGAGGTTTTTCTCATATCATCTTATATGAATAATGTTATGAGTCATCTTCTAATTTTGGATTTAATGTAGTTTTCTTTAAAAACGAGAATATAGTAGGTGATCCATGTTTGCTTAAAGATTTGTAGTAGAGGACTGCCAGAAATGCTAAATGTTATGCTCATAGCCCACTTTGTAGCTTGTTTTTACAGCTTCTTCTGGAGATACTTTCTGAGTTCACATTTTTTAGTAAGCTCCATTGATCTCTTGAATTGGTGTAAACTCAAAGAAAACATGACAGCTCCTTGAAAACTACATTTTCTGTCTGTTGAAGTCACTTTTAAATCATGTTGTTGATGACTACATTAGTAAAGTTTACAAAAACTTGGCACATTAAAGGTATATGGCTACTAAGGGACTGTATGTGCCTACCAGTCTTCAACAGGAAAAATCAGAACTTTTAAAGGGCAATTTATTCATCAATACATAGAATATCTTGCGTTTTAGTTTATGTTCAATACCTCAACCCTTGGATAAAATAGATTCTTTAAAAGAATAGATCTGATGTTAGAGAAGTAAATGGTTTCAGAGTAATTTCTCAATTCAGAATATCCAAGATATTTTGAACATTTTTTTGGACATAACAAAACATGTTTATGATTTCTTAAAACAAGCTACTCTATTGATCTTGTAGTACCATTCATTAAAAATTTGTTTACAAAATTTTTTTAAAATTTGTTTACAGAAATTAAAGTTTTACAGTGCTAGCAATTAAACCTATTTGCAACTGATTTTCATTTTTTATTTTTTCTTAAATAGGTCCTTTCTGATGTTGCTTGAGCTTACTCTCCTGCAGTTGGTCTCATTCCTGTTGGTTACATATTAAGTCCCATGACAACATAAAGTTGATGCACACGTGTTGTAGGGCTCATAGCGAATGATACTGGGGGGAGAAATTGACCTGTACATTAAACGACCTATTTCACTTCCCATTGCAACAGCACAGCTTCTACCAATGATTATTTTACAATTGCAGTCGCCACTTTGACTACACTGCAGTAAAGAGCATAGTTGAGTTTTTGGAAAGTACAGGATCTACAAATTTGGTCAAAACACACACATTCAGAAATACTATAATTAAGGAAGCAGGAAATTATTGGTACATAAGATGAACGTTTGTTTGAAATAGTAATTTCAAATATAATTGTTTTAATAATTTGGTTAATTTTAGATATTTTCTATACTATTAGGTTGATAATGGTTTTTGAAGTTCATTTGGTAGAGATGATTCATTTTACTGTTTTGTGGTAACAGTGAGACTCTAATGTTAAATTGATGTGTTTGGTTATATGAATGTTTGTGCCAGCATTTAAATAATGAAATTTTGGATAGTTAGTTTGTACCAGAAAACCAGGGGCAAATGTTTATGCTGGTTTGATGCTTGATATAGTTTCGAAAGAAAGAAAGAAACAAACCGAATTTGCTGTTCTTTTTTCTCATTCATTATATATATTATATATATATATATATATGTATATGTATATGTATATGTATATATATATATCAGAACCAAATTTAAAGAAATTTTTTTGTTGATTAAAATCAGAGGTTCTCTTTTTCTGTGTTAAAAAGAAAAAGATAGCCAAGAATGTCCTGTTGTAAGATCTCCCCAGCAGTGTTGTCAGTTAATAAGAGTCCTGACTTGATGTAACTGCTATGTTTGCACTGCAGTGATAGTAATCCACCACCATTAAGGTATCACCAGGTATTTAAATGTTAGAACATTATGTTAAAACATGATTGTCTGAATGTTTGTCTCTTGAATTAAATTTGTGTCCATAAAAGATGTGCAGCATAATTGTTCATATATATTTATTTACAGACTACAATTTCCGCCGCAGCTCAATAAATAGTCTTTCCCCTGTTAGCGCTACCCTCTCTTCTGGGACGCCCAGCGTGCTTCCTTACACTTCACGGCCTTATTCTTATCCAAGTTATCCCTTGTCACCAACAATATCACTTGCTAATGGCAGCCATGTTGGACAACGACTATATATCTCCAATCAGGCCTCATTCTTCTGAAGAAAGTCTGGATACAGTAGTATAAATTTTCTTTGTATAAGGCATGAAAATTAAAGTACTGTTGTATTTTAGAATTGGGTTTGCACATTTGACTTTAAAAACAATACATTTTAACATATTAAACATCAACTATAATTCAGAATTACAAGAGTGGTAGGATTAGCAGAAACACATTTAAAAGTTAGTGGTAGCAAACTACCACTGTTCTTTGTGAACTTTGGGACTTTCTAATTCCTAGTTTGAAAAGATTCCAGTAGTTTATGTTCTTTTTGTATAACAACTTTGTAAAGCATCATTTCATAACTATTGAAGTACTTAAAGACAGTGTTTATACTAGACTAGATTACCAAGGATCACTATCTGTAGTGGAGTTTGGAATAGTTATGTAACCAGAAGCATCTAACTATTATGTAGAAAGAAATAATGAGACAAAAAAGATTAAGATGCAAATTTTTGACAGTCATAATGAAAAATCAGTCAACCATTGTGGTCCTTGAAGTAACTAAATATTTTTGTTAATATTTGTTACACAAATAAATTATAATTTTGCTGTTAATAAATTTAAGGTTTTTATAGTTATATTTCATCTATGTTTTGATATTCATTGTTTTGGCAAGAAGTGTTAATGTTTTTAAATGTTGAAATCATGTGTTAATTTTTATACTTCAGATTCTTCAATATTAAATATATGTTGCTACTAATGTGTGTTTTGTTTTTTATTAAAATTTTCACACTCAAATGTCTCTCATCTTTGAGAAGAGTTTAACTTGCCAGGTCAACAGTTGCAGGTTCAATGTCTTCATGAAATCAAAGGGTCAGATATCATAAAGAGATTTGTACAATAAAAGTAGAATCATTTTCAAGTGCCAATAGAAATGTTTTGTTGGTAGAATTACAGAAGTTTCCCTTGAATAATTAACGAATTCAGATAATTTTGATTTCATCATTTATTAGCATGCATGGTTAATTATGATGGTTTTCATAGTTTATACCAGATATTCTAGATATCATTAATATCTAAATATTGAATACTAAAAATAACAAGTGGTAGAGCCAGAGCCAGGATTTATGTATGCAGAATTAGAAATAGTTGCAAATAACTTCCCTTACAGCTTAATTTAACTTTTGAAGCAGGAAGCTATAAGAAGAGTAAATGAGTCTCAATTTTGCAGTGCTAGAGCAGGGTTATCTCCCATAAAGTATGTCTGCTGCCTTTGCAATCCGGTGCTTTCGATGTTCTGGTGTTAAGAGAGTAGAGACACTGAATGAGCACTGCATACATTTCACAACCCCACTGTCACATACATGACAGGCACTTGGGTAAAATCAGAAAACAGGCATTGAATGCTGACTGCTTTGTGAGTACCCATGGGACACAGGTGACTCAGATTCTAAGCTAGAAAAACAGACACATTTAGTTTTTTTTATAAAAAAAAAACACTGGTAATAGCCCAAATTATAAGTTATCACAAATTTTGTCATGGACTTTTCACTTTGGGGAACCAAAAACCACCTCAATTTAGAGAGCTTTAATCCCATAAGATTTGAAAATATATGGTGATGTAATGGTAAATGCATAAATTTTGGTGTCAAGTTGGACTTCTGCCAAAAACCTGTTCTTTAAACTTGAACAGGTTTTAATCTATTTGAGTCTAGTTGAAGGCCCCTGTTGAGGGTGCTATGGTCCTTATAATATTGAAGCTAGAACACTGGTAAGTGTAAGAAGCCACGTAGTAGCTGATATTTGGGGTATCTTTGCACTGATGTGGGATTTGGTTTTTTGCACAACTTTCCTCACTTCCTCCTCCAAACACATGAGTGTAGCATGGCTGGGTGGTGGGTGGAGCAAAGCGGCTCATCTCCACAGCTGGAGTTAAGGAGTGGCGAGGGAGGGGATGAGGATGATAATGACTTGGTACCCGATGTAGGAAAGTACTGTGGAGAACACTGCTGACAGTTGTATCAGTTTAGTAAAATACTGATTGGCCGTAGTCAGTAGCAGCCAGTAGCAGGAAGTATAGGCGAGGTAACTAGAACAGGAGAATTCTGGGAAGAGGGAAGGTTCAATCTACAGTCATAACCCAGACAGAAGAAGCAAGATGAGAATGCCTCACTGATAAAAGGTACCAAGCCACATGGCTAACACAGACAAAAATTATGGGTTACTTTAAGATATAAGAGTTAGTTAATAAGTCTGAGCTAATGGGTCAACCAGTTTACAATTAATGTAAGCCTCTGTGTTTCTTTGGGACTGAACAGCTGCGGGACTGGGCAGGACAGGGTAAATTGCTGCAGGCAGATCTGATGATGGCTTAGGAGTTTCTGGGAATTTCAGAGGTCCCAACTTTGTCTCACCCAGTTAAGCCCCTGCTCATTTAGAATGATCCATTCTGCCCATTCCTGTTCAAGAAAGGAAAGGAACCCAGCCCCATCCCACACCCTCTTAAAATCTTTATATAAATTCATATAGGGCCAGAAGGTTCTGCTTTTCTGGACACCTCCTGCCCTGTTGCCCTGGCTATGTGTGCTCTTTGCTTATGTGCTGTCTTAGCTGCAACAGACCTCTTATGTAGTGGAATGCACACTTCTTGTTCTGAAGTTCCTTTCTTGAAGGAGAAATAGTGTCTTAGTGATGGATTCTATTGTTGTATAAACCACCATGACTGAAAACAACCGACAGGAAGAGCTTACACTTCTACATGACACTCCATCACCAAAGTAAAGGCTGGAAAGCAGGGATTGAAGAAAAGGCCATGGGTGGAATGCTTCTTACCAGCTTGGTCAGATTACTCGGCATGCTTTTTTATACAAGTCAGGACAGCCTGACCAGGGCTGATGCCAACAATCCTGTTTATGCCTATGCCATGGGCTGGGCCCACCATATCCATCATTAATCAAGAAAATACCCTATAGGCTTCCCACAGGCCAATCTGGGGGGGGGGGGCACTTTCCCACCCAAGGCTCCTTCTTCCCAAATGAAGTTGTTAAATGTCAAGTTGTTAAAAAACAACAACAACAACAACAACAAAAACTTGTCAGGACCAGACCAATGGGCAGAGAGCTAACAGTCAACACATCCATGATTTAAAAGGAATGAAATCTTCACAGATAGGACATCTGAGTGGATGCCCCCATCTCCAAAGCTTTTCCTCCTGCTAATAGCTTCCACTCTCCCATATTCAGAGTCCTGCAGAGTCAGTTCCTGGGCAACAAGACAGCATGACCCTCCTACCACCCGGCCGTCATATATTCCCCTCCGAGTCTTAGGTTCTAGATTAGTGCTTGAGTTTCAGCACAACCACATGGGCCTGATAACCACAAAATTTAATGTGTTCTTGTAAGGAGCCAGAGAGGATGGTGTGTGACTGGGTTCTAAAGGGTGTTGATGAAGGGGGCTAGTCTAGCAGGCTGATGTATGAGCTTTCTTTGGTGATACCATGGTAAGGATACCAGAGGATGGTGTGAATTTGATATGAAGATGGCCCCTAGTTGCCAGTGCAAAGCAGAAATGTGCAAAAGGGGTGGTGGGAGTCTGTGGGTGGGTGTGCGGGATGGGACAGTGCTAGCAGGCACTTGATACTGATGTTTCTGCTACAGTCATTGCTGCAGACTTCCCAGTGACCTGCCTTTAAGCCTCTGTTTCCCAGACAGGGAAGCTTGTAAGGATATTAGGAAACCCTCCCCCACCTGTCCCCAGATATGCAAAGGTCCAGCCTTTTTCAAGCTTTCCATATGTTTCTTCAAGACTAACTTCCAGTGGGTGTACGCAGATACCCTGGTGGATCCGATCTCGACAGCTGTGCTCTACTTTCTGTTGCTGGGACAGAAGCTGCCAAAGACGACTCTGAGGACAGGATGTGAAGTCCTGTGGCCCCGACCACGAGAGGTGGTTTCCTCAGCTCAGATACCAACTTCTCTGAAGTCCTTTGTGGTTGCAAGTTGTAAGGATTTCTCAGGTCACTTGCATGTTTTCCTATTTTCTAACCCTGAGTGAGGAATCAGCTATGAACATGCAATCCCATCTTCTCTCTGCATGGCAGAAATCATCTTACCACAAACACCCAGTTCTGATGTTTTTCTTTTTTTTTAATTTTTATTTTTTTGTTTTTTTCTGAGACAGGGTTTCTCTGTAGCTTTGGAGCCTGTCCTGGCACTAGCTCTTGTAGACCAGGCTGTGTTGTTTTAAAAGGAATTCACTATGTAGCCCTAGATTTCCTGGAACTCACTGAGTAGATCAGACTAGCCACTAACTAGGCCATCTGCCTCCCGTGTCCTGGAACAAAAGGTGTGTACCACTATACCTGGCTCTCTTGCCAAATGTTTACCTTCTGTCACTGGGTACAAACCATAATGCCTAGAAAGTGTTTAAGAACAATTTATTAGTTTAATCAGGAAGTGACTCAGACTTCAAGGTAAGCATTTACTATTTGGTAGACTTCAAACCAAATTCAAGTTCCCGGGGGATTGTGGGGCGCTGTGGAGTCTGAGCAAGGTAGGATTGCAAGCTCTCTCCAAGGCCTTTTACCAAGCTACGCACGGTGGTTCTTCCCCCCTGACTTTTCTTTTTTTATCTGATTTTAATAAAATGACTTTTGGCAAGATTCTTCAACTTCAGTGAAACAAGGCATAAACAAGTGACATTTGAAAGAGCATCTGTTGGAAGTGACTGAATTCATGGACCTTTTCTAGTAAAACCACATTACTGTGGAAAACTCCCATTAGTAAAGGAAAACTGATTTGTGCTAGGTTCTTAGATTTTCCTATTACTAAGGATAATCTTTAGGGTTCACAATGTGTTTTTCAGAAACCCTGCAGGAGAAATAAAACCCTCACTTTCCTCCCCCTGTCCTATGTTCCTGCTCTCTCCACCACCTCTGTGTGCAAGGCAGCCTGTAAGGACAGCACTGGGAGATCTTTACAGAAGTCTTAGGTTTACACAGGTTAAATTTCCCAACATATTATGGATTGTTGGTGATAGCATAGAGTCAGTTGTACTTTCCTAGCAGGAGAAAACTTAATTATCACTTGATTGATGTTCCCTATCACGTCCCATGCAGATGGACAGGAGGAGGCAAGCTTAGAATAAAGCGTCTGTCAGCTGCTCTGCCACATCCCAGGTTGTGTCCACATCTGGACGGCGTGCATATCCAGTTTCCCGGCTGCAGGGGAAGCAAAGAGGAGCCAAAGTCTGCCTATACAAAGTTTACTTGGAAGTTGTCAGCATCTCCCAAATAACGAGGCTTAACTTGTGAATCAAGTTAATGGTGGACAGGGGCATGTTGTTGCTGGAGTGGGGGGCTCAGAAGACACTTATTGCTGGTCTTTATCTTCTTCCACCATGTGAGTTCTGGGAATTGAACTCATATGGTCAGGCTTGGCAAGCAAGTGCCTTTACCTACTGACCATCTTGCTAGCCTAGGACTTTTTTTGTTTTGTTTATGTTTCCTGAAATGCCTGGGGAGGCCAGGAGAGGGCAGAAGATCCCTTGAGACTGTAGTTAGATTGTTACTGCCATGTGATAGCAGAAAACTGATCTTAGAAGGGTAGCCAGTTCTCTAGAAGAGCAGCCAATGTGTTTAACCACTGAGTCATCTCCAGCTCCTCAGAAATTCTAAAAACAAACAAAACCCCCCAAACCCCTGGTGTATATTAGTTGTACAAAGTAACCAACTGTTCGGCTAGACATTATTCCATCTGCATTAGGTGGGTAACTCAAGAGGCTGTGCTTTCCTCTCCAGTGTGGGTAGACCTCTCTAGATGGCTTCCTGTGTGAGCAGAATAAAAAGTGGAGTAAAGCAGAGGTTGCCCTCTCTGCTTGGTTGTCTTTGAGCAGGGCGTTAGCATTCTCTGTCTTTGGGTTCAGGGCTGGATTGGAAGTCATTCCACCGGCTTACCTGCTTCTCAGTCCTTCGGTACAGCGATGGGTCTATGCCACTGTCTCGTCATCTTCTATCATATTTAAAAATTTATTTTAACTTGTCATGTTACTTGGTTTGACTGTGTGTATATATATGTCTCTGCATGTGGGCATGAGCACATGCGTGCAGGTGCCTGTAGAATCCCCTGGAGCAGGAGGTGCAGGCATTTGAGAGCTCTCAGATATGGGTCCTCTGGAAGTGTAAGTGCTTCCTTAACTCCGAGCCACTCCTCATCTATCTTAGGGGAACATTCACGCCCTTATTTCATCCACTGACTTAAAACTCCACATTCTCATGAAGGCTTTGTTGATGTTTGGTCCTTTCTGATGATTGCTGTGGTATCCTAAGGCACACATTAAAAAAAAAAGCTTTTAGTCACAGGAGCGATTTCCTCATCAGTTTTCATTACTTAATTTAGATGTAACCTAATTAATTAAGGAATCAGGTTTGCAGTAAGTGGCCCTTGCTTCTTACTCCCGGTGCAGTTGGAAATTGCCTTTGCAAAGACAGACCCTGCCAGAGCCTTTTACTCTCCACTGTCCCTTGGCTTTAATCCTGGGCTCCACGTTGTCTTCTTTTGTTCTCTTGTTTTCCTTCTGAGATCGTGAACTTTGATGGAAGCAAAATTGCGAAATAAAGTCCAGAAATGGTAGAGACAAAACAGTTTCTGGATATGTGGCAGAGATCAAAATGGGGAAGTCTTCGTCTACTTTTGCCTGCTTTAATCTACCAGGTTTTGTTTTTAACTTTATCTTAAACAGCACTCACGTACTATCCTGCTCTAGCGATGTGCTGAAGTTCACTCAGGCAAACTCAGCTGTAGCGAATCTAAAATCTAGTCCCTGCTCTTTTTCTTGAATCATTTTAAAACTTTTTCATTCTTAAGGTTCCTTAAGGTGTGTGTGTGTGCACGTGCGCGTGCGTGTATTTAAATGCATTTTAACAGAACAGACTACACATTCTTGTGTTGAAGTATTTTAATTTTTGAGCTATTATTTATTAGACAGGATCAGAAAGTTTCCAAAAGGTGTCAACCTATTAAATACATCTGTGAATTTTATAATACAGTCCTTGGCACCTTATAGGAGACAGGACATAGAGGAACAGATCAGATATCTTGGGCTGAGCTTGTTGGTTAGAGTCTATCTGGCACTCTGACACCTTAGTAAGTTCCCTGGCAGAGGAAATCAATTTACTAGATCTAGTTGCTCTTTTTTGAGTCAGGGTTTCTCTGTAGCTTTGTAGCCTGTCCTAGAACTAGCTCTTGTAGGCCAGGCTAGCCTCGAACTCACAGAGATCACCTGCCTCTGCCGAGAGCTGGAATTAAAAGTGTGTGCCACCACCGCCTGGCTTAATGGCTCATTGAAATATCTCACAGATCTAATAACTCCCAGTACGATATTTCACAAAAACTTACGGAAACAGGATTTAAGAACACACAGAGACATCCTGTATACAACTGGTAAAAATAGATCTGGGTGATAAAAGTGAATAGAGTTTTCAAGATGTCAGTTATTACTGGCTAACCCACATTAACAGAAAGAAGTAATTTGTTTTGACTTTTATAAATGGTTGTGTTGTTTCTGTTTGCATCAAAACAGCAAAAGAGGAGGCCAGTAGTGATTCTTCTTAGCTGGTGATATTACTGATTTACTCAGTATCTCCTCAGTTAACATTCCATATTTGTAGGAGCTAGAAAACCAGCATTCTGCAAGATAACATGTCGAAGCACCCAGCACATGCCACCATACTGGGCACACAATTAGTAATCAGCTCCGTGCATTTACTGGGTAACAACAAGCAGAGATGATTCAGTTTCCCACAACGAATGCTAATTAGAGGCAGAAATACCCGAGTGAGAAGAGGGCAAACCAGCTCCCACACCTGTGACCTCAGGCAGGCACTGAAGCTTTCTGGACCAGCTTCATTTGCTTGTCAGATGGAGATGCTGAGACCTCACCTGTGGGGAGTGTTAAATCGTTCATTGCATAGAAAGCATTTGGAGCAGTGCTTGGCAGTGGCAGACATTCAATGCACTGCAGTTACTATTAAATCACATGCAAAGGGCAGTGCTAAGAGTTGTCACAAAGATAGATGTAGTTTAGTTGTTTCCAAGTTTATAGTAGATGCAAACGATGGGAAGGAGGGTGGCCGCCTTCATTACAGGGGCCAATTCTCAGCATTGCACAGGAGACCACCCCTCTGAGTTACAAATCAGTCCCGCCCTCTTCCACATCCCTTGGAACTAAGAGCAGGCCACATTCATCTTTGGTGCTTGTTGTCCTCCACAGCCCCCAGTGAAGCCAATTGCAAAAAAAGGACTGTGAAAATTTCTTCCGAGCAGAGAGTAAGGCAATTTCCGGTCAGTGTTTGCAGTGTGTCGCTGGAGGGTGTGAGAGAGATGTTGCAGGCAGGAAGGGACCCTGAATCTTGTCTTCCGTTAGAGCCTGTCCTTGTCTTATTGAGGCAAACCTTAATGTTTGCCTGCTCATGGCCTTACATTAGGACCTAAACTGAGGCTGACTATGGCTGCCTGAACAATATTTTAGTCTTGCTGATAGAACCCTGATTTGCTCACATTTTGCTTAAGTATTTTTTTTAAAGCTCAATGATAGTTTTATTAAAGTTTGAAAGAGAAACAACAGGGCCAAGGCGGAGTCTGTCTCCACAGGTGCAGGAAAGACGGAGCAGAGGAGTCGGAACCTTTTGAGTTGACACACGGCCACGTGGCAGAAGGGGATAGGGTTCAGGGAACAAGCTACAGTGTCCAGATGCGAGAGGAAGCATGCTTGGGTTTTGACTAGTATTAATGAAAAGAAAAGAAGAGTAAAGGAAAGAAAAGAAGAGAAAGGAAAAGAAAAGAAAGAAGGAAATGAAGAGTGGGAACCTACTTTGGGTTTTGTGTGTTAGAATTTAGAAAAATGGGTAGAATTACCCGTGCTGCTTGGTGGCAGTTCTGTAAGTGACTTGGTCATGTACTTGATGGTCTGAGGTTCGTAACAGGGTTGTGGTTCCACCTGGCATCAGGGGTAACTTACGATTGGCTTTAGGAGTCTCCAGAAGACCAGGAAAGAACAGACTCGGAGGACCGGATTCCTGGGTAATGTTACCCAGTCCTGGAAAGGAGGTTTGTCTGGGGGACATGTTTCTGCCCAACTCTGAGGTGGTTACCTGCATATGGTATTCTAACATCGGCCTGTGGCCCTAAAAGGAGGCAGCCTAGCGTAATAAACAGGCACATTCACATTTGGATCTGTGCATGAATATCACTTGCTGCTCCGAAAAGACAGAGCTCATTGAGAATTCTACCCACATTGCTCCCAGTATTAGACCTAAGTGCCAAGAAACTTGTTTATTTGAATGAGCAGAAGGGACTGGAGGATGATTATATAACAGTGCCTCATTTATTCCTTCTGAATAATTGCTCTAATCAAAAATTTATTTTTGGTGATCTGCCTGCTGATCCTGGGTCCGTTAGATTCATCAGAAGCAAGGATTTGAAAGCTAAGTGCAACAGCAACAGAACTATGTAATGCCCTCAGTAGGAACACTGACTTTCCCCACCTAGGTGTGACATGTTTGTGCAACAGCAACAGAACTATGTAATGCCCTCAGTAAGAACACTAACTTTCCCCACCTAGGTGTGACATGTTTGTGCAACAGCAAAAGAACTATGTAATGCCCTCAGTAAGAACACTAACTTTCCCCATCTAGGTGTGACATGTTTGGCGGTCTCTCTGAGCTACAAGGATGCTTAATGGTAGAAGAGAGAAACATGATCATGCTTAAAATTCAGTCATGTCCCAATGTAGATATGCTTAAGAAAAATTACATCTGAAGAGCAAAGAACAGGATGCTATCACTGCGATACAATGCCTGTCCCAATATTCTGTGCGGTTTGTGTGCTCCCAACTTTTTCTTTTATTTCTATTATTTAAATAAAAAGGTGAATGCCAAATAAGTTTTGATAATATATGGTGAACACAATGTTTTTTTAAAGGTTTAGTTTTTAAAAACATTTTATTTCTTTTTGTTTTGTGTGTATGAGTGTTTGTCTGGTGCTGCCGGTGTCAGGCATTATATAGGCCGTTTGTAAACTGCTATGTAGGTGCCGGGAGTTAAACTCACCCAGAGACCCTGGACTTTGAGTTGGTTGCAGTAACTAGATGGAACTTTAGATTCTGTCCCTTAAAGAGTGTGACTACACTATTACTTTTGAAATGATGGTCAGGAACAAAGCATATTTTACTAAATATTTAAGTTTTTATAAACCCCCAAAGGCTTCACTCTGATAATTCTCTATTGCTATATCCAAAGTCAGCCCATTAAGTCTGAATTTATTCTCTGAGGACAGAAAGCCTGTTGTCTAGGAGCAAGAGGTTCCATATTGGCTGTTTGAGTCTAATACATTAGTTAGACTCTGAAAGGGCTTTGCATTGTTTGTAGTTAGGAACAAATCTACTATCATCATCATTTTTATTCTTGTCTTTGTATCTATGTATTCCTATTTTAATATCTTACATATACACAAGGCATTAATGTGGCACTGCTATTAATATGTGAGAAATATGTTGTAGCAACTTTCAGAAAATGGGAATGTCAATAGAGAATTGGATTAAGAAGCAGAAGGAGCTAACATTAACCTTTTCAGGATGATTTTTTATTTCTTTGGTGAGAAATGAAATAAAACAAGAGGAATGATCACATTACTAAAATTCAATTTAATCAAAGACATACAACCAAAGATCAAAGTCATGGTTGATTCAGTGATTTAAATTTAAATTTAGATTTAAATTGCTTTAGTTTTATATAAAGGAAATACCTGGTACCAATTCTATGTTTTATTGTTTGCTTGTATTTCTAGGTAAAATATTTCTATAAGCTAAACGCTAGTCAAACTCAAAAGATTTAGGATTCCTTTAGCATTAGGAGCTCACTTTTTATTTCTTGAAATCTTCCTATTTCAGTCTTGGGGCAAAGCTCCACATTTTCTCTTGGTACCCACTTCAGTGGTTCCCTGGACACTGACCTAATGAACCCCTCAGTCCTCTCCATCCAGCATTCTTGTTTCTTCACTTTGACATCATTCGATGTTTAATGTCTGAAAGAACACATTTATCTCAGTGTTTAAAGAGCTGTACTGTCAAGAATTGATGTTTGAATAGCTTTTAAAAGGGCAATGAAGCAAAGATACATTTATAGTGAAGGCTCCTGTGGGGCCTCCTGACGTTTTATGATCTATGACCTTGTTAAGGCCCTGTTTCATACTGTAAAGACTCCGTGGCTGCACACTGCTTACCTGATGCTGTGCTCAGCCAGATTCCTTCACTCTTAGACTATCCAAGGCCCAGCTTAGTAAATGGTGCCACTCATGCTCATGGTGGATCTTACCATCCCCATTAACAATCAAGACAACCCCTCACAGACATGGCCATAGGCCAACCTGATAGAAACAGTTTTTTAATTAAGCATTCACCTTGACTATGGATGTGATGTGGCTAGCTGCTGGAGTTCCTGCCCTGTCTTCCCTCCAACGACAGACAGTAGCAGGGAAGTAGAAGCTGAGTAAACCTGTGCATCTTCTAAATTGCTTTTAGTCAGGGTGTTTTATCATAGCAACAGAATAGAAGTAGACTATTTATACACCATATACCCGTGCCTTTGGTAGAAGTGCTGGATTGCACAATGCCACGGAGGTCTTTACAAGATTCAGGTCTGTTGGATGGCACTGTAGGTAGAAGTGCTGGATTGCACAATGCCATGGAGGTCTTTACAAGATTCAGGTCTGTTGGATGGCACTGTAGGCCAAGCCCTAACTCAGAAGGTTCATCTTTTCAATGACACAGGTTTGTTAGTTACACATGAGATCATCCTCTCTCTCCACCACTTAGACAGATGTATGAGAAGGCGTGCCCTTCCTCTCATTACTTTGTCTAGTAATTCTCTTATCAATACTGACAATATGACATCCTGTCTCCTAGCCTAGTGGGAACGTTTTTTTAAATCTTCAATATGGAGGGAAGCAGGAGGTTTTCTCATCATACAAGGGGTCTGTGATTGGCAGCTGTCCAATTTGTTAGTTTACCTGTTGAATGTAAGTTTCCTTGCAGTGCGTAAAATGGAGGCCTGTTTATTTTTGTCCATGTTATCAGAGTTTAAAAATAGTATAGTAAACTGTCTTTAGAGGCTTGTGATAGGTAGCAATGCTACCATCTTCTTGGAGGCATGTATGTTAAAGTAGACTTTTAAAGAGCCTACAGTCTGGGGCCCAAAGAGATGGCTCCACAGTAGAGCACTTGCTACTCTTTACATGATGTCTGCGTAGAGCATCACTGTCCATAGCTACTGGGCATTTCTTCTGGTCTCAGTGGACACGTCATGCGTGTGGCGCACATACATATATGCAGATAAGCAATAATACAGTCCTTATAGATCAAACACATAATTTTGTCCTCATGCTTTTTCTTGCTCCTGTTCTTGTTACATACTCTGATTTTGTTGTTGTGAAAGAATTCCCAAGGACACCAACTCAAAAGGAGTAGAAGGTCTATTTTGGTTAGAGTTGCAGAAGTTTCCATGAATGACTGCTTGGCTTTGTTTTGTGATCTTGAACACTGACGGGAAGTATTTGGTAGAGAAAGCTGCCCACCTCATAGGGGACAGGAAGAGGATTCAACATTTCTTTCCGGGATCCTCTAATGATCTGAATTCTCTCCAGTAGGCCCCACCTCCAAAGTTCCACCACCTACAGGAAGTGTTGGTAGCTAATCCTTTAACCTGGGCCTATGGGGCACACTTCAAGTCCAAACCACAAGGGATACTTGTACATATTTTTTTTATAGTGCTCTGTTTTGAGACAGGGAATTTCTAAGTTTACTGGAGTTTGATTTTACACTTGTTCCATTAGCTTCTAGAAACGGGACACTGTGATTTTGTAGTTTCCCAATGTCTGGTTTTATTTCTTCCTCTCGTTCCTCAGGTGTCAGATCAGAGCACATGGAGTGTACAGTGTTCTTAATCTTTTGAAAGTAAGTGGCTAAAGGCACTTCATTTGATTTAACCAAAGCCCTGGGGAGGGAGAAATCCTCAGGTTTCAAGTTCATACTCTTCTTCATGTTAGTCTCCAGTGGATCGAGTTCCAGTTGTTGACTGGGAAATAAAATCTATGTTTATGAACACTGGGCATATTAAGACAACATTTAGTTAAATGTAGTTTAATGGCTTACAGAAGAAATGGGGAGAAAGACTTGTGCACCTTTATTTTCCATTATATTGTATGTGTGCATCTGCTTGCCTCATTTTTGAGCCTTCTGGTGTGTTTGTGCAGTGGCCTACTGTAAGCATGCATAGATACAGTTGAGATAAATGTGTATTGATGAGCATGAGTGGGCAAAGCTATGGGGACTTAAAGCTAGAAGTTTAGCAGGCTTGCATATGGTGGGTACCTACGCTTCCTGGTGAGAAGCCAATCTCAGGTGCTCTCTGTGCATGGCTTTCTCTGCTCTGCTCCTAGGTCTTCCATGAATTCTTACGCTTCTGGTCTTTGCTGATGATGACCTTCTCTTTACTTTTGATTTCAAATAAAATTCAATCAATTTTTATAGCAATTCCAGGAATACAGGGTTGTTCAATTCCAGTAAAAAAAACAAAAAACAAAAAAGCAAAACCTATGCATCTGTTGGCTGATACCACTTACAGGTCTTCCAGTGCTGTGGTAGTCTAGGGAGAGCCTGGTGATTCCTACAAGGCTGTTTCCATGCACGGGAAGACATTTCCACTCTAGGAAAAATTCAGTTCTTGGTGTGTTCATTACCCTAAAGGGCAAAAATAAAATTCCTGTTTTCTTTTGCTTCTGCCACTTTGGAATAACTCTTAAATTCATAATCTAAAAGGAGGCAGAATTTAACATACACTGTTTATTCAACTTTTTATCCATTCACTCAGGACTGGGAATATAAAAGATGAGTAAGAGTGGCTCCTTATTGTTGAAGTATTTTACTATTTATTCTTACATTTAAAAGTCAATTTAATTCTAAATATTTTTAATTACTTTATTTTTTAAACAAGGACTTATGTAGCCCTCGTTTGCCCATAACTCACTATTGAGCTGCGCATGGTCTCGTACTCTCAAACCTTTTGCCTTCACCTCCCGAGTGTGAGATTGCAGATGTGCTTTACTATATCTGGCCCTGCTTTGTTTCTAAGAAGGGATATTGTGTGTAGAATCAGAAGACTCCAGCCCCGCGGACTTGTCCTGGGCTAGCAGCTCTCGCTGCCTGTGTGGGCAAATTCAGAGTGGATTATCCCAATGAGTCACACGTTTGAATCCCACTGCAGAGTAAAAGGAACCCACAGAGTGTTTCCTACTATAGTTTGAACTGCTATGCTGGACCCTTCCCGCCACAGTGTGAGCTAAAATCTCCGAAACTGTGAGCTAAATAAACTTTTCTCTGTAGATGTTGCTTATGCCCGGCATTTTTGTCTCAATGTCTAGAAAGGGACAATGAACAGAAGTAAGTCATGCAAACTGGCAGTTTCCCCCAAAGGAAGGAAACGCTCCTCTGTCAGCGCCCAGTCAGTCCCAGCTTCTGCCCAAGCAAGCTCCTGCCTTCCCGGCATGCATTGCTCTTCAGAGGCAGTGGTGTTATCCTGCAAACCAGCTTCACAGCTTGCTCATCCGTCTCTCACATGTCTCTGACTCCTTAAGCAATGCTGGGTAGTCAGAGAGACTTTCCTGACTTGCTCTGTCACTAGGAGGATTTGAATCTTGTTGCTCACGTGCCATGATGGTCCTCTGCTTTCCTTC
>NC_022009.1:123184520-123195545 GCF_000317375.1 Microtus ochrogaster | reverse complement strand
CAGTGTTCAAAATGTTCTTTTCAAACAATGCACATAGATGACATACTCCTTGTTTAAGATTTTAGCGATGTACAGATGACATTCCAATAATGTCAAACTCCTTCAGTGTGTCCAACACACAGGAGTGGGAAGCCCCTTTCCATCCAGCATGGTCCTTTTCTGAGGCCTCCTGACTCTCGTGCTGCAGACTCCATACTGCCCTACCTGCTGCCCCTTAGAAGCCTTTGCTTTCACTCCGAGTCTGTACCGCTCTCCTCCCAGGTCTTCGCATGGCTGACTCTTGTCGTGTAGGCTGACATTCTCCTTGACAGCTCAAGTCATCAGCCTCTTGCTCTGCCTCCTCCCACCCCCTTCCATTTCTCCATAGTGTTTATCACCATGTGAAATCATCTTAGCATTCACTTATTTCCTGTCTCTCTCAAATACAGTGTGGGCTTCCCGAGAGTACGTATTTCTCTGAGCTGTTCTTTGTCACACTCACGGTTCAGAATACCAAAGGGCACACGATGGCTCTCAACACATACATTCTAAATAAATTCCATCATGATAATTGATTATCATGTATCATCTGTAACCAGCAAAAGTATTGGTTATTGAAGACTGTAACCACGTAAATAAAAAACCTAATCATTATCACAAAACACTTATAAACCAATTAACATAGGATACCTGTTTTATTAGGCTTAGCATATACAGTTATTTAAAAAGTGTGATAAATAGGGCCAGGGGTGTGGTTCAGTGTTACAGCACAAACAAAACAAAATCAAAAACCAAACAAACATAGGAGGAAGAAGAAAGTATTTTCAATGCTTATTTTTCTTTTGCTGCATTTTAAATAATTGAATATTTTAGCAGTTCTCGGGGTCATCGACCCGTGAAATGGGGTGACTAATATGGAAAATGTTTCATAGATTTTTTTTCTGGTAAAGCAGTAGTGTAGGCTCTCTGGTATTTACCTTTCTTTTCTGCTTACAAGGCATAAGTCATTGAGTCAGAATGCCTACGTAAATCAAATGCCTTTGGAAATGTTGACTCAAATGTACTTGAATGATCAGCTTGTCTTATTTAAAGCAATGCAATATTACACACATCTTTGATATTCAATTTTGTTGTCATTTATGTAGGCTGGTGTTGCCTTTGCCATACAGGCAACCAACTCAGCGTCAGTCAAAGGAAATAAGATCCAGTAGTACACATTTATCAATGACTTCAAAAGCTTGAAGATCCTTCCTTATATCAGTGTGAATGTTTGTGTAATTTGTAATATTATAATTTATAATATTATAAATCACTTCATATTTAGAATTGAATTCCTGTGTTACAGAACTAAAGAAAGGTGTCACATTCATAAAGTTGTGGTGCTAAGTTACTCTATGGGAATAATTTTCCCATCAGGAAGTTCAGAGATAAGAGGACAGGAAAGCAAAAATTAAAAACTAAGTTTACCTTCATGTTGCCCTGGGCAGAAACTATGTAAAGCAATAGCTGTCCAAGGTCCAAATCAACAGCGAAGTCTAGAAAACAGATTTGAAAACATCCCATGTAGTTTTCATGACTCAATTTTGATTTCTAGCTGTGTGTGTGAGAGAGAAAGAGAGAATCTAAGACCTAAGGAGCGAGATCCTTTGTTCTTTCAGCAGCTAAGACAAAGGGGAGTACAGGTGAGATCTACAGCCTTAGGAATTTGCAAGCCAAGTGGACTTGAGGCCAGATAGGGGCCTTCGTGACCCCAGAGGGAAGCTTAAGTGCCATCGTGATGTCAGGGAATGCTGGGGGTGGCACAGGTAAGAACGTAGGCTTTGGGAACTGGGTTTGTCAACAACCGGATGGGGAAGAGAACTTTGGGACAGCCACGAAAACTATTGTGGTAGACCAGATGACCAGAAGATGAATGGTAAGAACAACAGAAATTTGAAGGGGTTCATATCTGCTAGTGACAGAAACTGGGCCCAGAGAGGGCGGGCCCTCTGCTCCAGGTCCCAGCACTCACTAATGGCGTACAGGTGACTACAGCACTCTACAGGCTTCTCTTACAACCATGGATCCAATTACTCTGGACTCTGTTATTTTGCAATAGGAAGTGAAATGTGCCCACAGAGCCAGCAATCATATGCAATGTGCTTACCTTTACTTTGAGCCATTATGAAATTGAACACAGATGTGTAAATAATGGTGAGGCTGGCAGATGACTAATCATTACACAATCTTCTCTGTCAGGGAGAGGAGTAGAGGCTCTATGGTTTTAGTATTTGATTATAAACCTGCAGAAGCACCACATTATATCAGAGTAAAATGGGGTTTTCAAAGGACAGGCAGTGCAGAGAGCCTGAAAAGGCTGCACATCCAAAGACGGGCTGGTGTGACATGTCCTCCATCAGATGCGGGCTGCCATGGCTATTATGTTCTCTATTGTTCCGGCGGAACTGTGGATAATAGGCAGTTCTGCAAAGACTGCCCGTTTCTGCTCACAGGGAGGGTTGTTCATGGTTCCACCTGAGAAGTTTGACTGAAACTTTAGGAGGGACAGACTCTGTGTTAACATGCCCTAAGCCACTCTCATAGCTCTGGAGCAGCGGGGCTTCTCAGAATCACAGACAGCATTTTCCCATGGCAAATCACTGACCCGTACTGAGGCTTTAAATAAATCCCTGGGCTCTTGTCAGCATGACCTTGACATGGATGAACACCGTCCACTCTGAGTCACTGTGACTTGTGATCCCAGCACTCAGCAGCTGAGGTAGGAAGATCAAGAATTCCAGGCTAACAATGAGACTCCATTAGACATAATGAAGATTCTGACGCTCTCCTGTGGTACCTAGCTGCATTTATTAATAGTTAGGAATATTATTTTGAGCTTCAGACATGAGATTCCTGTTCTGATAACCATCTGTTACGTTTGCCTGATGAGTAAATCCAGGCAGGAGTATCTCACCATTAACCCCATGCTCTGGCACTGTGTCCCACCATTCCGGCTCATGCACTGGCTGTGGTAAAGAGCCGATTCATCGTGACTAAAATAATGAGCCTCTCTGATGCAGGAAGGCATAGAGAGATTGCAGTGCAGACTTAGAAACTGGTAGAGGTGGACGCTGCCATTTGTCCAGTTTGCCTTCGTTTCTGTGACCCACTGGTAGCTGGTCTTAAATAGCCTGTGTAGTCAAAGCTAGCCTTCGATTCCCAATCCTCTCACCTCTCCTCCAAGGATTGCAGGCATATGCCACTAGGATTGCAGGCAAGTGCCACTAAGGATTGCAGGCAAGTGCCACTAAGGATTGCAGGCATGTGCCACTAAGGATTGCAGGCGTGCACCACTAAGGATTACAGGCACGTGCCACTAGGATTGCAGGCGTGTGCCACTCTGTCCAGCCTTGCAATTTGGTTTTCCCCTTCTTCCTACTGTGGGCTCTGGTGCTGCTAAGTAACAGCGTTCATAAATGAGTTCAGCATCCTGGTTCACTCCCGCTGTGGATGTTGAAGCAGAGGGGATGGATTGTGTTGGAAGTTCGTCTTATTATTTTGTGCTCAGTGTTCACGCTATGGTCACTCTGGTCCCGAAGAAGAAGTCCAGCTTCTGAGCTGGCTCGTCAGCTATTATTCTTCACATGTCTCATTGATCCCAGGAATCCCTTTCCCCTTCAGTCTTGTAGCTACATAGAAAAGAGTCACCCCTTACTCCCCTTCCTTTGGGTCTGTCGGTGGCTTCTTCCAGAAAAAACCCAGAATCAGCCTGTGCAGAGGCTTGGGATCTCATCCCCACTCTGGTCAGATGTTGTACCTGCTTGTTCTTAGCAGGTAACATCGGTGACTATTTCACTGATAACGTGGCGCAGGGAGGGGAGAACGTCTCTGTGTGCTATGAACATGACTCCGTCACATGAAGTGTTTCATTGTGTTCCTTGAGAAGGTCAACAACCAACATGGAGAAACACTAGCTTTGTTGCTGTTGTCTTTGAGATGTAATAATACATTCTACTCGTCAGTGACGGCATAGGACTGTGTGATCACAGCAGGTATTGGAAGGAACACACACACACACACACACACACACACACACACACACACCTACACCTTAATGTAAAAAAGAGCTGACTGTTGCAAATGCCTACCAACAAGGTGGCTGTCCCAGCTGACCAGGCATTTCCCAAAATGATGTTCAAGCAAAAGGCACACAATGATCTCACAGTAACAATGTGTTGGGGAATGGAAATGCCAGTCTAGCTGCAGTGTAACTCCATTAAGGAGACAGTGATTCATGTGTTCTGTCAGTGCCTCACTGGCCATCAGCTCAAGGGCCAGCAGGAGCTGGGGAAACGATGTACTCCTTCAAGCAGCTAGTGAAATAGACAGTTCTGAAAATCAGTGTTCTCTGAAAACACCAATAAAACACAGCTGGTACCGAGCTTTTTTGGATGCCTCCGTGTGAACGGTACGATACTGTGACTGTCGTCGGGTTAGTTACAATTAAGAAATTCCTAGTATTCCAACTGGGTCAGCTGGTTGCCTTTCTAACCAGGAAGTATGTATCTCAGACACAGTTTCTACAACTGATCCCAAATGACGGGGGCTTGTGATATCATGAACCCTGACATCAAACAGTCAGTTTGATCTTGGCTCAGCTATTTATTGGTCACAGCATTTCACAAGCTCATCAGCATGCTGGTTCCTGAATCTGATAATTGGGAGAGTGCTAAGGACTACATTATATACTGCTTATAGATGTTATAGATGTTGGGGGTTGTTTGTTTATGACTAATATTAGTTTAATATATAAAATATAGCTATTCAACAAAACTTAATCTGAAACTCATAGGGAGCCTATGGAAAGGAAGATGTCCCCTAACCATATCAAGTTTTAAGAAACTAGAATCACCTGCAGAAGAAACTTATCCTAAAAGGAAGTTGAATTTGTTTTCATTCCAAACGGAAGAGACATAGACTGTGGCATATGAATGAAGAGCTATAGAGTATCATCCACTAAGTCTAGCCATTTCAAAAGTAGCAAAATTACAGTTATTCAGTAGCAATGAAAATAGTTTTATGGTTGGGGGTCGCCACAGCATGAGGAACAGTTGCAGCGTTAGAAAGGTTGAGAACCTCCTGTTCAACACACAGCCGGCAGCTTTATTTCCCTTCTTCCCCTCTCTGACTTCCTGCAGTGTTTGAGGTCTCTTAGAAGATATTATGGCTCTTTAGAAGCTGGAGACTTAGTCTGGCAAAAAGAAGAAATGCTGGTGTCAGAGAGGAAGATCACTTGATGCAAGCCAGCATGCTAGAGACCAAGAACTGCAGTGGAAGTTTAGAGCATGGTGGCCTTGAGAGGCACAGAAGGGGACAGTTGGGAGAGCTGTGATCAGACACATAAAGTGACTGGGGGACTCAGCAGAAGAAGCCAAAGGACACGTAGGCTTTCACTTATGTGTAGACCGGAGGAACCAAATTCTGACGTTGTTTGGAAGTGGTGCTGACATAGGAGATGTGTCTGGATGAGTGTGCGAAGATCTGGAGGGCAGTGCACACACCGAGAGGCAGCAGGATAGAGCACACACCAGGCACGCCTCCCAACTTACTGACTTCATCACCTAGGAAACATTAGTGATTCACCGCAATCATGATGTCTCTCGTCTTCCTGCATTTTCGTTTTGATCTCTTCCCCTAGTTCTTTGTGCCTGCTTCTTTGGTTAACTGAATCACAAGATGATAGAGGCTGTCTTTCCTTGTCAAAGCATCCACCCTGTTGCCATGGGGCTCCCTGCAGTTTTCCATTATGAGCATTATTATAAAGATTTGTACACAGGAGATCAGATAAAAGATCTCATTAAAATTAATGTGTAATTACTGTAAAAAAACAATACTTTTTAAAAATCAGCGGGAAGTATTTGTATTTCAAGTACTTGGAAGAAAAGCATAGTTAGTCTAATCTGTACTGATTCCTTCTGCAGGCTTTGGGTATCTCCTATTGATAACCTTTCTTTGATTTTGAAGAGCACACTAATGAAAATAATGATGGACTCATTCATCCATCAAATAGACACATCCCGAGTGGATGTACCTAGATATACAGGGTGAATAGGAGCATCTCTTTCCTCATGGGACATACTCTAGATGTCCTGCAAAGGTGAAGCAGGTGGCAAATTCTGTCCTTTTCAAGTGAGTTTTGAACTCTCCTGTCTCCATTTCTTCATCTGTAAAATGAGATTGTTGAGAAGATAGAACCCTTAGCAAACAGCTAAATCCTCAGCAGCTGTTTCGAGGAGAAAGGGTGATGCCCATAAAGTTGCATGGAAACCGCAGAGCAGCTCCTGGCATTTGATCAACTAATCTCCATGGGTTGGATGATCTTTGCCTTTTGAATTTTACGTTGTTTCCACTTAGTTGTGGGTAAAGCAGCCATGGCCACATCTGGCTAATAGACTCTTCACTATTTTCCACCTCCAGGAACCTGGGTCATTGATCATTTGTTTGACTTGGTGGACATAAAAGGTGTTCAAACTCTTTGAAAAATAATTGTATTTTAAAAATAGCTTACAGACTAAAAGGTTTCTTTAACTTTTTTTTCATATATTCTTGGCTTTGATTAACTTACGCAGACCCTTTTTGTCCCCAAGTGTTTGGCTTGTATCTGTGCCCTCTATTCTATTTCATTGATCTGTGATTCTTTTTGTGCCAGGGCCATGCTGTTTTTACTAATAAGTCTCTGTAGTGTAACTTGAAATATTGTTTTTTTTTAATAGTTTTTTCTTTGGGAATTTTATAAAAAGCATTTGATCATCTTCATTTCCCCTCCCAGCTCTTTCAGGGTCTTCCCCAGCCTCTTAAAAAAGTTGCCTTGTCAGTCTGTTTATGTTATCTTTCCTCTTCGTTATGATTAGCCAGCAGGTATGCATTCTGTGTCTCAGTACATAGTAATACACAAACACACCATTCTGTGTTGGAAGATGGCAGAATGGTTAAAGCACTTGTCACTTGAGCCTAATGACCTAAACTTACTCCCCGGAGTCCACATAAAGGAGGACCAATTTCACAAAGTTGTCTTACGATATTCTATATCATATATACATACATACACACTAACACTATTGAATTAATAAATAAAAATAAACTCATCATTTGAGCAATCTGGAATCAATCACATGTGCCTCTCTAAGTGTTGCTTTCAGAAGTCCACAATATGTTGTAGAAATTCATTCAGGTGAAGAGGTATGAGCAGGACAAATCCTGATAAAATGCTGTTTACCATGTCATTACACAGTAGATAAAGTGTATCCTAGTTGTTCATTCTCCCAGTTATGACTGCTGCTTCTGCTTTTAGCATCTATGCACACATTTTCTAGGCATATGTCTCTACACATGAGTCTTTCTGTCTTAGAGAAAACACATAGAAGTGAGATTACTATTCTACCAAGTCTTTGGAATGGAGAGATAATTCTCCTAAATTTGCTCCTCCTGAAAAGGGGAGATGAGCCATATATGGATGGTGAAAAGGTCAGGTGAGCGCTGGGCAGTCTCTGTGCTGCTCTGAACATTGTGCACGATCTCAGATGCACGCTGGTCAGAGGCAAAGCAAGCGAGGGGACAAATAAATGCCCAGCTCCATTCTGCTATTGTCCCCTTAGCTGGTTCTGGTGGAAGGACAGAGCAGGCCACCTGGTCCTTTTGTCGCACAAGCCCTATTTTAGTTACACGTCCAGCTCAATGCCTGGAAGTGACCGTCTTGCTCATGTTTGTCCTTGCTGCTATTGACCTGCCTTACGTCGCTCGGGGGTTTGTGCCTTTTCAGACAGGGCATCTTCAGCTGTCGCTTTCTCTCCTGGCTCTGTGCAGAACCTGCTGTGCTATTTCAGCCTTTCCACTAACAGCATGTTTCCCCAAGAATTCTTCTACTTCTGTTTTATTCTGCCGCGTTCCCATGGTCACTTCTCCCCACAGCTGCTAGAAGTCAGCAGTCATCCACGCCACTCTTCATAGTTTCATTTCAGGCATTTACATTTTAGGTCAATAAACCCCCTGTGGTGGGTGGGGTTGTATACTGAATCCAGATTCACATTAATGGCTCATAAAAGGAAAGCAAAGCCCGCCGTTATGGAATGAGCCTTGGTGTTCAGATTCTGTCACCTTCTAATGCCTAATGATCCCCCGTGTGCTAACTGGAAAACGTCATGTGTTTAATTATCCGCGAGCTCTCTGACACAGGAGCAGCAGTATATTAAGCACAATAATGCATTGGTTAATCTACTTTCTGTACTTTATACTTTCTGTAAGCAATGTTTTTTTCTTGATGAATGCCAGTGCATCATCTGAAGTGTTGGAAGGCTTGAATTGGCTTAGAAATAACAGCACACAAAGCCCATCACAGTACAAAGGCATTTACTCAGGTGTGTTTAAGGGTAGTTACTTCAGGGAAAGATGAGACCATTAACTGCCCAAAACTCCAGAGAGAAAGCTCTGGCTCCATCTGTTCTTGGGTGACCCTCAAGCACCTCTCAGAGTGTCCGTAAGCCACAGCTCTCCTGTCTAAAGCTAGGACTGAGAGCCCTTAGGAGGTGTGTGGGAAATGGTTTCATAAGCGAACCAGTGAACATCCTCTCTTGTGTGCTGAGAAGTGAAAAAGAAGACAGAGACAAGATGAAGAGTCTCGTCTGGACTCAGCTTGGGTGCTTACTGAGTGACAGCAGTTGGCATTTCTCTTTTTATCCTTTCTGTCTCTTGGCAGAATGCATGTACTATTACCATGTTCACATGGTGGCTCTAACACACAGAGTAGTCTCCCTTGTAACCTAGTGAATGACAGAGGTGGACTGGAACCCAGATCTCTTTGCCTCCACAATCCATTTTATTAGTGTCTCTCTGCTAAAGATGGCATTATTCTGACCTTACTCAGGGTGTTTTCTGACTGGTCAGTCTTGGAAGCCTCTGAAGTGTAAGGCAAAAGCCTTCTGTATCTGTGACCCATTATCTGCCCTTTCCTCTTTACTTCCAGTGTTCGATTGGCCAGCCTGGGCTCAGCTGGAGGCCTCAGTTGCTCTGATTATTTTATCTCATTTTCCTCCAATCCTGGTGATTGAACCCAGGACTTCATGTAAACACCCTGTAACACCGCAGATACTCTAGATAACTCTCCTTCTGCCTCCTGTTCTGCTTCTGTCCATCCTGGCTTCCCCTGTGCCCAGTCTCCTTCCTCTTCACTCTTCCTCTGAGCTAGGCTCTTGGCCATGCATTTATCTCAACAATGTATTTGACAACTGGGATCCCGACAGCTTCTGCTGATCCACACAAGGATCACATATAAAGGAAGATGAAAGAGAGCCAATTGGGAAAGCCAACCCAAGAGGCACCTGATCTACTCCAGTTTCTTACGCAGAGAGAAAGACTTTCATCTCCAGTAGCTTTAGGCAAGACTTTAGGTATAGAGTCTCACTCCAGAATTATTGTGTTTCCTCTTCTTAGGAAGAGATACCTCCTGTAACTCTCCCACATCTATAAGGTTTGATGGTTCTGGACTCTTCTATTATTTGCTGATTGTTTATAAAGTAATTTACAGAGAACAGTGTGAAGTGGGGGTACGCAGGCTTTCATTCGACTTCCTACATAGAGTTATGGTCAGAAGTAACCGAATAAGGTTTCTACACCAGGACTTTTCCTGGACGTGTAATTGCCCAAACCGTGCATCTACACTCCAGCCACAGCTACCATACCTACTTTAAATATTCATTGCTTCTAGGTCTACTCTGTGGGTTCCTTAAATGTACAAGGTTCAGAAAGACTAACTTTTTATTGTGGAAAGGTACCCAGTCTGATCATCATGTCAAAGTATAAAGAGATACCTCACAGGTTCAGAGTTTCTCTGAGGACTTTGCCTCTTTGGTCTGCTTGATGAGACCATTATCAGAATGTCTCTGTATAAGTTCTGGAGCTGTTCATATAAATGATGTCGGAGCCTGCTTCCTAGCGGGAGCTGGGTACTGCTGGGCTGGTAGGTATACTTCCTAGTGGGAGCTGGGCACTGTGGGCAAGTAGGTATACTTGAGTATTTGCTTTCTGTCTGCACACTCAGGGATCTCACCTGTCAATGGTGTTACTTAGAGAAACCCACCCAACCTTACTGAATCTTAGTTTCTCTGTACAAAACACTGGAATGTGGCAGCAGGGAAGACCCAGAGGTAAAGAAGCCTAGTTGTTCTTCCAGAGGACTCAGGTTTGATTCCTAGATTTGTGCTCTAGCTTACAACCATCTATAAGTCCAGTTCTAGGGTCCCTTCTGCCATTTATGGGCAAAAGGTACGCAAATGGTACATAGTCATATGTGCAGGCTAAACACCTATACATAAACTCTTAAATTTATAAATTGGGCTACTAAAGCCTAGCCAACAAAGTTTGGTAAAGATTAAATACAGTTGTGTGGGTTGGTATTTTAGCTTGAGTACGTGAGCAATAGAATTCCTTTCCTTTTCCCTCTCAGAGTTTGGGGCTACAGTTTCCAAGAAATCTTACCACTCTGAGAGACCTTTTATCAGTTCATGTCGACATTAACTCGAATTTTCTTCTCAGTTTCCCCAGCAGTGACATGATATTCTATTATCAGAACACAACAAAGCTAATATATGTCTAAACAATCCTGAAATCCTGTGAATCTGCTTCTCAGAAGCGTCATTCTCACTTCTCCATCATGCAATGCTCCAGAAATCCCCAAAGCAGAGCCTTAGACATCATACCATGCCATGAGAGCAGATGGTGCTCCATGCTGTGAGAGTAGACAGTGCTCCGTGCTCTGAGAGTAGACAGTGCTCCGTGCTGTGAGAGTAAACAGTGCTCCGTGCTCTGAGAGTAGACAGTGCTCCGTGCTGTGAGAGTAGACAGTGCTCCATGCTCTGAGAGCAGACAGTGCTCCATGCTGTGAGAGCAGATGGTGCTCCATGCCCTGAGAGCAGACAGAGCTCCATGCTGTGAGAGTAGACAGTGCTCCGTGCTCTAAGAGTAGACAGTGCTCCATGCTCTGAGAGTAGAAAGTGCTCCGTGCTCTGAGAGTAG
>NC_022009.1:123182256-123183605 GCF_000317375.1 Microtus ochrogaster | reverse complement strand
TCTGAGAGCAGACAGAGCTCCATGCTGTGAGAGCAGACAGTGCTCCATACTCTGAGAGCAGACAGTGCTCCATGCTCTGAGAGTAGACAGTGCTCCGTGCTGTGAGAGTAGACAGTACTCATCACAGAAGTTAAAGAGTCGGGAGTTCAGCTTTTGTACTTCTAGTGCATTGGTTCTCTTTGTTCCTCTTCATTGTCTGTGATTTTATTGGTTCTGAGAGTTTGATATTAATTTTTCAGTTTCTTCCTCGACTGAAATCGGCTGCACCCACTCACTTGGAAATCTAGACAAAGTCTTCCACTTCGTTGTCAGTGGTCAGGAAGCTTCAAATTATTCATGTGTTCCCTCTGCTGTTTTATGGAACACATAGTTTCCTTTTCAGGCTCGATTGCCTTAACCACGCCCAGAACAGACTTGTTTTGTAGATCACCAAATGTGCCAAGCTATTTAAATTGTCCTCCCTCACCCTTCCCGCACATTGTGTTTAGTTGTATTTGCCTAGGTGATGAGTACAAGGACTCCATGACTGTTGGAGAATGTTAAACGCTATGATGTCTTCTGCGTGGGTGAGCATCATTATGACGGATGCTAACATTGAAAGTCTTCCCCGGGAAAGAAAGGTGTGCATCCTTGGGATCCAGACTTTCAGGATGAGAAAACACAGCCTGCAGAGGGGCAGCTCGTGTGTAGATGTGATGGCTTCCTCCATCCTGAACAAGTCCCAGTCCCAGGGAGAACCAGTAACTGGGGCCCCAGGTAAAGGAAGAAGTGGCATTAGATAGTGACTTTAGTTGAGTCCTTGGAGAGCAGTGACAGAGCCAGCCAATAGCTGTGCTCCAGCGACAGCACTGGAGCCAGGTCTGGCATGGCCGTTGAGTAAAAGTTTCTTCTAATGAGCAACCACGGCTCTGAAGTTGGGTGACCTGGGCTTGATCAGACCTGCACTGTGTCAGCACCTGCATCCTAAGACCTTGGGACCCGAGGCTGTGTGTTCTCCTCTTGTGTGTGTTTGTGTACGAGGTGACATGCTACCAAATTCGTACTTACTGGGAAAGCCATAACCAACTTCAATATAAACCACTGGAAAAGTGATGAATGGATTATAACTTAGCCCTGTAGTAAAGACCTTTGAAGAAACACCAGTGGTGATGGAGGAAGGTCATTGGTTGATTAAATAAAGAAGTTGCTTGCCCTGATAGGTTAGAACGTAGGTGGGAGGAGCAGAATGCTGGGCGGAAGAGGAAGTGAGCTGCTTGACCTGATAGGTTAGAACGTAGGTGGGAGGAGCAGAATGCTGGGCGGAAGAGGAAGTGAGGTCAGACTCGACAGCTCTGCTGGAGGGGGCAGAC
>NC_022009.1:123176885-123179415 GCF_000317375.1 Microtus ochrogaster | reverse complement strand
CTAGAATCTTCTCGGTAAGTGCACCTTAGGGTGCGACACACATGATTGGAAATGGGTTAGTCCAGGTGCGAGAGTTAGCTGAGAAAAGGGCTAGAGCTAAAGAGCCAAGCAGTGTTTAAAAGAATACAGTGTCTGTGTAATTATTTCGGGTATAAAGCTAGCCGTGATGGCTGCCGGGTGGCGGGAAGCAGCCCACTGCTCGTATTACTACACAGTGGCATGATTTGATAAAAGGCAAAGTAAAGCACTCAGTAGATAATATACAAACATACAATTTTGGTTGCCTAGTATGGCCTATCAGACTCAGAGGCTGACATGGAAGGGTTAGCGTTATTTATATCCCCCCGCTTGCATAATGCAGTATTTCAGTTGTTCTTCTTTAATAATTCCAGAGAGTTTTATTCCAATGAAGATGTGAATGCCAAATATCTATAGCCAGCATGGTGGAGTCACTTCCTAAATGTAGGATCAGTGTTAGTCCCCAGAGATGATGCGATGTTGACCACGAAATATGTGCTTGGATTAAGAGGAGGAGCCAGTCTCGGAATCACTTTCTCCAGGTCATAGTTGTCCTAGAAATACCATGTCACCTCCCACCAGCAAGGGTAAAACTCACCCTACGTAGACATAGGGCAGAGGCTCCAGGAAACAGATAATTTGCACAGTGTTTATGCAGAGGTTCTGAGCCGCAGGATGGAGACCACGGGAAAACATATTCTTAGGAATTGAGACATCTCTTAGAAGCAAAATTACAGTTAGGAGGTAGAAGCAAAGATAAATTTACTGTTGTGCGTTCCTAAGAGCATAGGAAATACTCTGTTTTCTGATGGCTGTGACCCACGGATTGAGAACGGCTGGGTTAGAGGGAGCAAGGAGGTGTGAACCCATCTTACGTCGGAGGGTTTTGCTCAGTTGGTATGCTTTTCTTGTCAGAGGTTAGACATTTAGTACACCTGTGTTTGGGCGTTGGGGGCTACATGGCCAACATTTCTGCTCAATTTCCATGATCTGTTTAAGAGTCTATGATCTCCTGAGGACAGCAATATATTTGAACATTGACCACAGATTATGCTACAATGATAAATAATTATAGCCTCTGCTTGATAGTTAAATGCTTTTCAGGCATTACCTGGAACTTTACAAGCATTTTGATACATTAGTTTTCTTCATTTTCTGAAAGAGGAAACTGATCTTGGAGGGATGAAGTGGCTGGCTCAGGATGTAGATTAGAGCACACATCATTCTTGTCTCTTCCCTGTTCCAGTTTTTCAGGCATTTAGGAGTCCAAGTATTACTCACCATCTATAATTCATGGCAAAAGCAAATGGGCTGGAGGGCTGACTTCCTTTTTCGCCCACGGCCACGCAGTAGAGAAGGAAGTGAGGGGGGCGTGGGATTGCACTTGATACAATCCAGTTCACAGTGACTCGTGGCTATGGGCTCCTAATAACTCTTTAGATGAGACTAGATGCTAACACTGTTTTGACAATACTCTGCTTTCCTGCAAAATGTCCCCAAAGTCCTAAGAGTAAAGACTGCCTTTGTGGGCAGATCATCTAAGACCCTTTTCCCTTCCGTACCGCAGAAGGTTGACGCTAGGCCTTGCTGGTCAAGTGCCTTGCTCAGTGCTGCTAGAAGGCCCATGACTGCACTTGAACATCTGCCCACTGACGGCAGCCACGGTGAAGGACCTGCTGGGATGTACATACTAGGCAAAAAAGGACGCTCTAGATCAAGTTCATAAATGTAGGGGAAACAACACTGTGCCACTGGAAATAGTAAATTTATTTAAAAATCAAAACACACAATTAGGACATTTTAAAGATGTTTATTCCAGTATTTGCCACCTGATAAGTATTATTTTAAAGGGCTTTTTTTTAAAAAACAAGGAAATGCATTAATATAATTTCTAAATTATAAGTAATGTTAAAAGCCGGTGGCCTTTCAACATGCACATCCTCTTACTTTGTGACATTGTCTCAAATAGGGACCGTGTTAGTCCCTGTGGCCACAGTGTCCATCAGCCAGCCTCGTTCTTAATGACACACAGAGAAAGGCATCTCACCAGTAGAGGGCACGAAGGACATAAAGCTTATGGTGGCTCCAAACACACTGTACTGTCCCAGCTCTTTGCCTGTGCCTTGGAGGTCGGAAATTACACTGCAAGCCCAGGTTGGACATGGTGACCCACACACCCAGTGCTTAGTTTCTGCTTCAGGAAGAAAGGTTGCAGCCAGACTTTTCTCCTTTATGATTTGTTTGCACTGAAATTGAAATATCTTCTTTGTACATCTGGCTGCCTTCCATCAGAGCCCCACCTGATGGAGCATGGCTTGGCTGGCTAAACCGTGTCCTCAGCAGTCACCTCACAGCTGCTGGACGGAGCCGGCAGAGGGCTGCCAGCACAGTCCTTCTGCAATAGAGAGCAGCCTGGTCTCAAGCCTCCACTACCTCGGCCAGCCTGTCAACACGGAATTAGAGGTCTGACTTTTTGCAGTCGTCAGAAGTCAGCCCAAGATACCTCCTAGCC
>NC_022009.1:123174983-123176714 GCF_000317375.1 Microtus ochrogaster | reverse complement strand
GCCTGACCATCCACCCACCCCTCTGCCTGGCTGTCCACCCATCCCTCTGCCTGGCTGTCCATCCACCCCTCTGCCTGGCTGTCCATCCACCCCTCTCCCTGACCATCCATCCACCCCTCTGCCTAGCTGCGCATCTACCTTTCTGCCTGACAGTCTATGCATCCATCCATCTGCCTTGCAGTCCATCCATCCTTCTGCCCATTCCTTCCCCTGCAGCCACTGTTCATCCCAGAGACCCTTCCCAATAAGCCTACTACACATTTTAGAAAGCCCTACCTGTGATCTTGACAAAGTGAGGTCATCTGAGGTGAATATAACAGCAATGTAAGAAGATTCCAGCCAGATACAATGTTTCAGCACCAATCATGCAACCGATAAGCTGTATGAACACCTTTGTTTGAACACAGATGGAGAAAATGTGTAAGAGAAACTACAGCCAATAGAGACACAGTTCTTCTATTTTTTCCTGCTTTGCTGAAATGAAGCAGATAAAGCTTGTAAACATTTAAGATATATACTGAGATGTGCTGATATAAACATTTGGCATGAAAAGATTTCTAGTGTTAAGATAATTGATAGTCATCCCTTCACAGTTACCATTTCTATATTTTACTTACATTGGTATGTGTGCATTGTATAATCTATGTGTGTAGTGTATGCTCGTATGTGTGTGTGTGTGCGCGTGTGTGTGCTCGTGTGTGTGCTCGTGTGTGTGTGTGTGTGTGTGTGCGTGCGTGCGTGCGTGTGTGTGTGTGTGTGTGTGTGTGCAGAGGCCAGAGGAGCATGTTGTGTTCTATCATTATCTACCTTATTTCCTTGTGTCAGGGTCTCTCTCTGAACTGGGAGACAAACAGGCCAGCAGGACCCAGAGCTCTTCCTGTCTCTGTCCACTGAAAAGCTGGGATTGCAAGAATGTGACCATGTCTACATTTTTACTTGGGTTTTGGGAATTCAAACTCATATCCTCATGCTGGTGCAGCAAGCACCATCTCCCCAGCTCCATAGATGATTTCTTTAAATTAAATAAATTATTTTATATGTATGGATGTTTTTCCTGTGTGCCTATCTGTACATTGTTTGTTGGGTCTGGTGTCCATGGAGGCCAGAAGAGGGCATCAGGCTCTGTGGGTCTGGAGTTATACAAAGTTTAGAGCCATCATTCAGGAGCTTGGAATGGAACTTGGGTCCTCTGCAAGATCAGCCAAGGCTCTGAAGCGCTGCTCCACCTCTCCTGACCCCATGGGCATCTCTGTCTGCTGACTGTTTCTTATGCTCTGTTCTCGCTTTCATTGCTTTCGCTTTGTGCATCTATAAAAAAAATCATTACCCCAAACCATGGCAAGAAGATGTTCTAGGCTGAGATATGGCATTTCAATGAACTGTTTGTCACACAAGCATGTGAGACTGAGTTGGGACCTCCAGCAGCCATGGAAAGCCAGGCATGGCCACACAGTGCTGAAGAGACGTAGACAAGAATTTCCCTTGGCCTTGCCTTGCTGGCCCGCCAGTCTAGCCAAATTGGAGAGCCACATTGAGAAAGAAAACAAGAGAAGGTTTCCCCTGTTCCCCACAACCCAGGAGTTTTATAGATTTGCAGGTTTTCCATTTAAAATTTAGTCACTTTTGAGTTTATATATAATGAGGAGAAATGCCCAATTCCATAGTTGAGTTTATATATAATGAGGGGAAATGCCCAATTCCATAGTTGAGTTTATATATAATGAGGGGAAA